>NC_051164.1:109331802-109631802 GCF_013339745.2 Dermacentor silvarum | reverse complement strand
GAATTAATGACGTCATGTTAGAAATACACATCGATTCAGGGCTTAAAGTCTCCCTTCAGTGGAGGGGGGCCCTGGTGGCCACCAGTATATATATATATATATAATGGTGAAGCGGGATGGCACTCCTGGTGATATTGGGTTTGATGTGTCCTGGCCAAGCTCTCAACTTCGGTCGTTTAATTGCTATCCGTCCTTGGAATTAATGACGTCATGTTAGAAATACACATCGATTAAGGGCTTAAAGTCTCCCTTTAGTGGGCCCTCATAGGGTGGCCACCAGTATATATATATATATATATATATATATATATATAGGGTGGCCACCAGTATACATATATATATATATATATATATATATATATATATATATATATATATATATCAGCGAATTAAGTGTTGAAGCGGGATGGCACTCCTGGTGATATTGGGTTTGATGTGTGCCGTACTAGGGCCCTGCTAGATGACTAAATGTGATTCTACGTGACAGTCGGTTTCGTCACAACTCTCACGGGCCACTGAAGTTGTGTTTGTGACGTTTACTTTTTGTTTACGTTACTGGCGCTGAAAAAGCAAACTTCAAGCAATGTAGGGAAGCCAACTTTATCTAGAAATAAACACATTTTTATAGGTGTTCTGCAAATAAATACATTATTCTGAGTCTATTCCGGGCACTTATTTAATTTGCCGATTCAATCAATTAAGCACTTAGAAAGAATTGGACTTTCGGAAAATATATATCACAGATAAATCGGGAGGTAAAGGGTTAAAGGTATGTGAACTCAAAGCAAATAAGTCTACCTGCAACACAAAACATTAGTTGCCTTGCTTCGCTGACAACCTCAGGCAGTACAACAATATATATTTTATAGTTTCACACGTACTTATCTACAAAAGGGGACAAAATGCATGAGTCTTTGGTATAACACAGCACTCATGATGCATAACTAAACGAATTAAAATTAACTGGTAACTTAAAGAAACCAAGGTGAATATTCGCTAATTCACGAGCAGGCAGCTTCACGCTCATGCAGGATTAGAATTGCCCCACACAAGGCACTATTGGTAATAAAATCACTTAGCTAGGGCTTGTCGAATCGGTGCCGCAGTGCTACAGTATACCTGTCGAGGAGCCCCTCCTTGCCCCCCCACCCCCCCCGCCCCCCCGACTTAAGCACTGCATCGATTGCTTCAGAATGCATAGTAGAAACAAAGGACGATAACAGTGGACACAACAGTAAGCGCTGGATATTCAATTCCATTTCTTCATACATTATTTGCAATGAAAATTCAACATTTCGAACGATTGATGTCCAGTGCTTGCTGCAGACATTTTTCTTGTCCCTTATGCCCTAGCGCTGATTCAGCTATTTATTCTGAAAATAGGCACCAGCTAACCTGCTGGCATACTTACTATAAAACTCTATGCCTGCTCGTGTTTCACTGCTACTATCAATGTGCAAAGTGCAATGGAAACAAAATGGCGCTCAACTCTATGAGACCTTGCCCTACTCAAGTAACGGTTTTAAAAACCAGTTTTCTTGTAGCAGAGGCTAATGAGGTTCTGAAACCTTCCCCTCGTAGAAGGAAGACAAAGAGAAAACCGGTCCGTCTTCTACGTGACGTCTGCTCTTTGCGGTTCTTTGCCACTTTCTCTCCCGTTATTTGTGAAGAGGGCGCTCGAGTCTTCTTCGTGTGTCAAGCCAAGCCAGAAGCAACTCGGTAGCAGGCGCCGGCCCCAGCTGGGTGCTTCGAAGCTGAGCGCGAAGTTAAATTTATCTTAGTCCAACAACTTTGTCAAGCTTGCTTCGCCGCTGATCTACGTTCAGTCATCTTCGCCAAAAATGTCTCGACCGGCGGCGCAGAGCGGCGCTTCGAAGTCCAAGCGCGGACCCGGGGAAGCCGGAAAGTTGTACTTGGCTGCGTACAATTTTTTTCAGTGTGCCGGGTGAGTTTCACAGATTATATTATTCTCACACTAACTACCGGACAGTCCTCATAACGCATTTCGAAGACAGTTGACTTGCCTTATTCGAACCAGTGCTGCTCGAACACGACGAGCGTGAACAAACACATGATCATGTTCGAGAACCTACAGCACGGAACAGCGATCTGTTTACATCCGTGTATCGTCAAAGCTGGTTTTTCGTTTGTTTAATGGCAGTCCCGCACCGCTATCCCGTAGTATTAACAACTTCGGCTGCATATCGAGCAGCATTTCCTTGCTTCTCTGTTTGCTGTGGGCCAAACTCTCTAGAACCGACTGTTTTAGTGTTTTAAAACAATGTCTGCTTAGGCCGCTGCCACCAACCTTTATAGGTGTTTCTGTAAACTTTGGCTGCGACCTTGCCCGTTGCAGAATTCCCACAGAAGCGCGCGCAAACACTTTACGCCTTTCGTTTTGTTGAGGAGGAAAAACGGACGCACTCGTGATTACTTCCTCTAAACGGGGCTGCGTCGCGACGCACCCTTGGGAGCTGCCGCGTGTGGTAAAATTGTGATGTGCGCGCTGTGTTTCGCATTTTCCTGTAGGTTGCGTGGTCGACTGAAGTGTTCGCTTCTCTGCTCAGCTCTTCGAGTTCCTGCATGTCGCGTTGCTGCTCCCCTATCGGCCGCAACCTGCGTTGCCTTGGTGATAACGTCGCTTCGAAAGAGCGCTCGTTCGACCGTGTGAGCGTGCGATAGCGATGGATAAGACCTAGCGCTCGTATCACCGATGGCATCGGTCGTGGAAAAAGAGCCATGGTCAGACGTTTCTCTCTATCGCGGCCTTTTCAAGGATTAATGGGGAGAGGTTGACAGTGTTAGGCGGGGGCGAGTGAATGTGACTACGAACGCGGAATTACGGTCGCACAACCTAGCCACTTTAGTATTAGTACTACATCGGACCGTGGATTCTTCATTGAATTATTCACAATGAAATATGACTCAGTGCAGGACGAAACGATGATTGAGACAAGTAGACAAGGCGCGTTTTTATATTTTTTCTAAAACTTCATATAAAACGAAGAACATGCTCATAGCTTTTGCTATGGATCAAGTTTGCAACGCGGGCAAGTACTCACACTCGCATAAGGCAGTTCAAAACATTTAAGACACCTTGTCATTTAGCGGCTGGGCAGTTATAGAATTCACCGTCAGTTTGCGGTATCAGGGTGTTTACGAACACTTTCAGAAATTCTTAAAGGTTGCCTGTACGTGGCAGATAGAATAATTCTAGTTAATTAGCTGGTCTACTCGAAGAGGCGGACATTACTTGCACAAGAAATTGAAATGCATAATCGAATAATTAACAAAAGTTTACTAATTATGTTTTTAACCAATTACCTGATGGCCCATATTGCAATTTACAAAATTGTAGCCGAGGAGTTTGCAAGGCGGATCATCCCACTTGGAACAACTTCTCAGGATGACAGCAGTTTCGAGATATTAATTCCCAAACTTTTCGGAGAAATGCATTGGTGTTCCACTTAGTTTCTTAACAAAACGTTGCTTTATGCATTGAAGCACAAAATTAACTGAAACGCCAATGCCTTTCTCCGCAACGTTCGGTAATTCAATATCTCAAAACTGGTGTCATCCTGAGAATTAATTCCAAGTGGATCCGCCTTGCGAACTCCACGGCTACAATTTGTAAATTGCAATACAGGCCATCAGGTAATTAGTTAAAAACTTAATTTTTATTCATTAGTCGATTATGCATTTCAATTTTTTGTGCAAGTAATGTTTGCCTCTTCGAGTAGACCAGCTCATTAACTAGAATTGGGCTATCTGCCACAGGCAACCTTAAATAAATTTTGCAAGTGTTCGCTGAAACACCCTGTATATATATGCCGTGCTAACTGGTTAAAAGTCAATGTAGATAATGTTGCCTTCATACGACTGAACTGAGCAACTTCACATCATTTAATTTGAGTCACTCTCTTACTTCATTTGTCTTTATGTAGCTTTCTTGTCTGTAGCTGAAGTTTCAATAACAAGTGTTCCTACTTTTCTGAGTGATCTGCTTTGGGCGGTCAATGTCCTGTTCTTGTGCCACAAATTTTATGCCAGGTCACAATACTGAAACGAGAGTAGTGTCTGTTCATGTCTAATTGACAGTCTACCTGCATTCAGACTTTCATTTGCCTATTTGCTTTTTCCTGCCAGTGTGCCTAGGTCTTGACCTTATCCTTTTTTTATCACAAATAAAGGTGTTCATGCCGCCGGCTTCAATGCTGCAAACAGCATAGCTGGTAACTTCAAACTTGTTGAAAACTATGTATCCCATCCTTTGCCCTGAGTACACAGTGGCCCTGAGTTGGCAAGGTCATCAAAGTCATTAAAGGCATCTTTTGTCATACTAAACCGTTGTTTAGTACAAAGTGCCTATTTAGTAACAACAGAACCTGTTTTCTATTTTATAAATTTTATCTACCATTCCAACTTATCTCGTCATGGGGGCTTAGTAGCCATGGCATTCTGTTGCTAAGCATGGGGTCGTGTGTTCGATTATATATTGGCTGCATTCCAACGGCAGTGGAATGCAAAAACGATTGTGCATTTTAAACAGCCCCATGAGAGAATTAATCTGGCGCCTGCAATTCGGCACCTCACATAGCCCGAGTGTTGCTGTAGGACATTCATTCATTTAATCAGTCAATAAACCAATCAATAATACTAGCTTATTTTCTCCACTATTGTGCACTTGGACAGAGTCTCCAACGCAGTTTTTACATTCAAGGCTTGATGCTGAAGATTCCGCTGGCATGGTCAGCTGACACCTGTTTTTCTTGTTTTTCCTGTCTGACAGATGGAGCTACATCCTGTTCTGCACACTCAGGCACCTGATGCACAAGCAGACCTTCAAGGGGGTGTGGCCGGTGGTTGCCTGTCCCACTGAGATATTTCAAACGCTGGCGCTCCTTGAGGTGAGCTGCTTTCGTAGTTGAACAAGTCTGGAGGTGATTTTTGCTGCATGAGATTGGTTGCAGGTTGGGGGCCTTAGAAGCAGACGGGATCCTTGTAAGTGAAAAGCACTTGGGAAACCTTGGAACATTTTAAAGATTCTTGAAAAACCAAGTTGCTGGAAGGAAGGTTGCTTCTTCAGCTCATCATCTCAGAAAAGGCTGTTTGAGCAGTCTAGTGGCTATGCAATGTAGACAAGGCAGTATGATGAAATTAGTAAAATTTGCAGCCATAGGGTGGAGTAAACTGACACAAGACGAGGGTAAATGGAGATTGGTGGGAGAGGCCTTTGTCCTGCAGTGAACATCAATTAGGCAGATGACGATGATAATGGTGATGTAGACAGGGAAACTTCAAAATAAATTGCTGTACACCCAGATAGCACTTGCTGAAATACTGCTAAAAGGGTGAATGCAGAAACAAAGGGACATGCATGGACCCTCTCAGCCACCTTTGACCATGAAGGCAACACTATTCTGATCTGCCTTGTGAAGCTGGAAGTATGAATGAATCGAAAGCAGTTGAGCCAAGCAGATCTGTAGCTGCATTGAAAACATAGTAGGCTAACCAAAATTTTGAGGTTTGTTTGTATTGACCGAAGTATTGAATTGCCCTCATTTGAACCATTGCAGGCCAACCCAACTCTGTCTTCTATCACCTGTTGTTCTCTGTGTGCTTCTCGAGTTATGTCCATGACATACTCTCCTAAAATGATTCCAAATTAAAGACAAGGGAACTGGCCATAGTATATTTGTTCTTCTTAACTGGACAAGGAAATGTGGCCAAGACACTTCCCTTTCTATTGTGCATTGTCTTTCTTTTTCCGGCAGGTGGTCCATTGTCTTGTCGGTCTGGTGTCCAGCAATGCCTTCTTGACACTCATCCAGATCCTCTCGCGACTCATGGTCGTCTGGGGCATTCTCGTGCCTGTGCCTGAGGTGCGTGTGCACAGTTGCCCTTGTTGATTTTTTATTGGATGTGACAGCACTCAAAATTTTTACTGCACAGCATCTTTCACTGGAACATGCCTGGATGCTATTATCTACCGTAGTGCACTTGTGTTGCCCGACATCTTCAAAAATGAAAAAAAAAGTACAAAAAAGTATCTTCATGGCGATTATTTCGTAGCCGGAATGTATATGAAAGCAGAAAAGTGTCATATCATCGGTCTCCGAAATAAAAAGTTTTGTGCACTTTTGGTTAAACATGGCACCATGAGATGTCACCATTAGCACTGCTGCTTGAGTCTAGCGACCTCTGGTATACATCTACGCCTGTATGTCTTTCCTATGCTAGGACTATCCATTGTTAATGCCATTCTTGAACTGCTTGGCACTGTTTTATTGATTTAAGCTAGCCTCTCTTGCCTGCTTTGTGTCAAATTTGTAGTGAGTGAGGAGATTAAAGGGTACTGAGGGGCTCAATTTATTATTAAGTTAAAACCACATGAAACCAACAATGAAACCAGGGAAAGCATAGGAGAAATGAGTTTTTAATTTAATTTAAATGTAGCAATAATAAGCAAACAGGAAATGAAACTGGATGAAAATGCAACTTGCTGCAGATGGCAGCCAAGCACACATATTCCACAATATGCATGTGGTGCTATACCAGTTGAACTATGGTGGTGGCTGTGTCCCTGTCAACTCTCTTGACTCTTGAGTAATTGTGTATCTCCACAGGATTATCCCTTGGAGTGTTAGCCAGCACCACTCATGGCCATAGTGGCGGATGTGTAACATCCTTTTAACTGCAGGCATCACATAATATGTGAACTTAGGAGCAAGGAACTGGCACATAAACCGTAAGCTGCCTTATGGCACCAAGGCTGCCAAACTTGAGGCCCGCGCTACTCAGTGAGCAAGAATATGGGGAACCGAGGGGATCAGCTTTTTTTGTTTACAACCATATAATGAAAACAGACAGTAAAGCCAGGGAAAGCATAGGGGCAATTAACTAAAAGTGTACAACAGGTGGGGTTTAGCAGATTCATGTGGTTATAACAAACACGTAGGGCATTATGCTTTGCTTGCAACATTATGAGGCGACTCTTCTGTTTATTGTTGTTTGTACCCTTACAGACACATGCAGCTATGCGTGCTTTTGACTGTGCAGAGTGAAACAAACTGCTATGCTGTCTGTGTTCTTTGTCCATGCTGCAGTGCGCACCGTTCATTCACACTGAAATATACGAACAAGCCTTTTATTGATGTGAGAACCTGTCACGCGCAGTGCCAAGACCAGTTCGGCATTCTGATGCTGTTGGTTGCATGGTGCCTGGCAGAGATCACACGATACGCCTTCTACGGGACCACACTGTACAACTCTTGCCCATACCTGCTGTCCTGGTGCAGGTGAACCACATTTTGCCAATATTTCGCCTTCTGTTTGCGTATTCCCATTGGAGATGTCGTCTGATTGTGCCACTTTGTTTTCTCATTGGAAGGCTAAAACACTCCTAGCAAGAAGCTGCTAGGTACAAACTTATTATATGTCTGTGCCAACAACAGGCTGTGTTTGACAGCATCCAGTCAAACTTTGTGTTAATGAAGTTGCATGCAACACAAAAGTACCTTCGTTGTAGCCGATATTCATTGTAAGCATATGTTAATTTCGTGCTGATATTGGTGGGAAACACTTATATATTCGATAATTCATTATATAGCGGTTCAGCTGTATATGTTGCGAGCTGTTGAAAACGTCATTAGAATGCTGTCACTAAATTAATAGGAGGCTTACGACTCTGCATTATCCTGTGCACAAAAAGAAATCGTGTAGTGAAAATGGACTTCTGATCCAGATTTGTTTGAAACTGTGGTAGTACAGTAGGCTTTAGTTAATTCGACTGTGGTTACTTTGGTCCCGGCCAAAGGCCTTGGCCGGCATCCATGCATTTCTATGGGCCCAAGCATTCGTTATTTCGATCCTAATATTGGCCTTCGCTGTATAATTCGAACTTTACAAGTCGGCACGCAAGTCGGCACCCTATGGCGACCCCTTTCTGTCTAGGCAGAGGTTAGGGACAGTTTATCCGTTGAGCACGTGCCATCTCGTCCAAAACGCCTATTTTCAGCCCGTCCTGGTAAGTTTTTCAAGCAATAACTGTAGCTCAAAATGTTTTATTTCGGTATTTACCCCATTCTAAGGTGTGCCTTTTTTTTTAAAAAAGGAAATTGGGCAGAAAATTGCCTGCTCGCTGATACGAACCCAAACTGCCTTCGCAATGTTTGCAAGCTTTGCCACATAACGCAAATGTATTGCAGTGAAGTTAACTTTAGGAAACCGACCACCATTGTGCAACAATTTTCTTGTTAGAAAATTGGGTGCACGTTAGATTTCTTTGTTTAAGAGCTTTAATGTCATTTCTATGTTAATTTACTACTTTGGACACACAGAAAGCTGGTGCGCGTTTGGTTCGGGGGCTTGTTAGAATCGGGTAAATACAGCAAAATGAATCGGAGGTGTTTTGGCATTTTCCCTGCTGGATAGTAGTTCGATCAATTTCGTCGGTCCCGTTAGGGTCGAATTAACGGAAGTCGATTGTAGGTAAAAAGGTAAATGGAAACTAAGCGTTGAAGCTGTACTCTTGGTCGATCACTTTTGGTGTATCCCTTTCAGTGATCATTAAATGCATGACCCAACAGACAGGATGCCTCTATCTCCAATCAGGCGCCGCACTGGATACGTCATGCAGAAAAGACACAGGTTATTGGACGTATTTTGCAGCATTAAGCCATTTGCTGTGCAAAGCAGTGCCATACCTGCCAACCTCGTAACATGAAAATTCGGGATACCACCGCCCGAGGAAAGGGGGTCAAAAAGGTTTTTACCCCCCCCCCCCAAAAAAAAAGTTGCCGCCGTGCGAAACGGCGCACGTGGTACAGAGTCCATACTTGTCACGACTCCACGAAGTGACAAAGCACGGAAACTCAGTTGTGTGTGATCTCAGAAATACTTGCAAGTGCCCTATTTTCCGGTGTATAACACGCATTTTTTTTCCCTGAATTTTTCGTCGGTGCGTCTTGTAGAATGGTGTGACATATATACTTTTTTTTTCCCTGAAAAACTGCCGTCAAAATCGAATTCGATGTTATGGCCACGCGAAGGGCGCTGTTTGAATGAACTGCTCCGACTTCTGTGCACGATATCGAGGTGCCGGGTTCTTTTCGTGATAGAGTTCCCGAGCGCCGTGCGAGAAGGACGGAGCAGCTATGCAAGCGGCGGGAGGACGACCGCCCCCGAAGTCGTCGCATCTGCGGATTCCTATCAAGATACAGCACACGCCACTGCGCAAGCTACGCGCGATTCTGCTCACCGTCGCAGGCTTTCACTCGCAGATACAGCATACGGCGCGCGGAGACGATGTTATCGCCCTTAGACTTTATACGGAACATGCGATGCAGAAATGCGCCTGGAGTGGAAATATATGGCACTCATACGCTTGCGCGTGACCCGCGTTCACCGAGTAAAACGTCGCTGTAATTTTTTAAAATCACTTACCGAACGAACAGTTCAGTCTTGTACACCGGTGCGACTTATATACGTCTTTTTCCGGAAAAACTGCCGTTTTGATGGGGGTGCGTCTTATACAAAGGTGCGAGTTATATACTGGAAAATACGGTACTTATTCTTGGCTATTGAAAGTGCCATCGATCGTTCCAACTAAACTCAGGGAAACAAAGAGTAGTTCAGCATTCACACTTCACTCGACAGCCTGACAAAGCCAATTGAAGCCTAGCGCAGTCACGGTCATATAACGACTGGATTGCTAAAAACGCTCAACCCAACCTGAAACGAGCCAATCCGGAAAATCCAATATGGCAGCGCCCATCGGCTGCTCGCGTTCGTGGTGGTGTCGGCGGCCGCTACCACGATTCACGGTGCATGCTGGTGACGAACTGCTCCCGCGCCGCTTTTTTGCATGGTTATATTACAGGCCGTAAAAAAAAAAGAAAAAAAAAGTGGCGGTCACTTTTCGGGAGATTTGAGGTCGCGTCCGTAGAATCCGGAGATGCGAGAAAAATTCGGGAGACTCCCGTACAATGCGGGAGAGTTGGCAGGTATGCAGTGCACAACAGCCTTAGCACGATGACAAGAAATTGACAGTAGCACGACACAAACGACAACAATGATGACAAGATGCAAGAATTTGCCATATCTCACATGCATTTCTCTCTTAGCCTGCCTACGAGAACAATTTAAATTGAATTAAACTAGCACATTAAACACCAGTGTTATACTGCCAGCATTATGCTCAAATACGATTCTTTAGGACATTGACGCTTTGTGGAGCAAATGTGGAATATACCCTTGAAAGTGGTCAACCAGGAGTACAGCCCCTGCTTTACCTGGAGCAGGTACTTTGCTCTGTGGATGAGTGTTTATTTTCCTGTAGTTGGTTCAGACCAGATTGAAATTTTGCACTCGGCATTCAGGGTCAACTTATTTTGCAGGTGATCATTCTTTTGTGCTCCGCTATCGGCGATAGGGGGAAGTGATAGTGTGTTGCATGCCTGAGATGTATGACATTTCACACTCGCATGCAGTGCATGTTGTACACTGTCTTTGATATACAGTGTAGACCGCTTATAACGTAAGTTGCCGGAGTCACGAATATCCGCACTATAACCAAAACAACTATTTTATTGCGATAATGGACATTCCAGGCGCATTTCTGCCGTCGCTGTCACCATGCTCTAGGTTCTGTATTCGCTTACTAAATAAATTAACAAGCACGGCGTCACGCATGCAGAAGCAAACATGAACACATCTCGCTCGTTGAGCACGGAAACGAACTGTCAAAACACTCTAATGACGAAGTGCGGCGAGCGAGTTGACCTTCGTGCTATCATGCCTCTCGCTTCAACGTGACCTATAAGCGGCGAAAACACGGCACACGGCTGAGTTTTCCCATCGCAGATTGCTTTCAAGATAGGGCCAAGGCGATCGTATCGCCGAAGTGGATCGTCGCAGATTACGTCCTGCTTCGGTCCACTTAAACCGTTCCGCATTGCTTTGCTGGCGAAAATCCTCTCCTTCTGTTTGCGCCAGTCCCGAACGCAAGTTTTGGATTCTCCGAACGCCCATGATGCGGCCCGGCCCGATTTCCGTCCGTCTCCGTACACATGGTCATGCGGCATCATGATGAACTCGGTACTTAATGCTGATAGAGCGACGCAGAGAACGTGAAGACAGACGGTAGACTATTGCCCAAGCATGTGTACTGCAGCACATGGAGGAAACTACGGTAGCTAGGCTCAACGCGCGTGTGAGGCGGCCATTTTGAAATGCCGACGGCTATATGGTAATGCAGATTTAGGGTCATACTCGATTCTAACGCGCACGCAATTTTTGGACCCATTTGATCGAAAAAAAAAAGTGCGCATTAGATTTGAGTAAATACGGTATTTGTGGCTTGAGGGGAGCGTTTGCCGTCTAGGTTGACTGCCGAACTTCCAGGCAAGCGCACTGTAACCGGTATTTCGTGTCCCGCAACTGCACTATAAGCGATACGCCTATACATAGAGTGCTATGGGAAAAGTAACGGGAGTCTGAATAGCCCGTATTATATCCGGTCCTGCACTATAAGCGGTTACATTATAAGTGGTCTATACTGTAGCTGGCGCATCATAAAAAAATGTGCATCACATATAGCAGAGAGTATTGAAGTACTGAGCTTTGATATACATAGTGAAGCATGTGAAAAAGACTAGGGTATAGTGAAGCATTTGCAAGGTCTGGTAGATTTCGCGCAGCGGCAAAAACATACCCCTATGATGTTTTCGAAGAGAGTGTGAACTCCTCTATGCACAGCTTTCCTGTCTGTGATGTACGAGCGTGTTTGGATTTGCACACATCAGGGGGGGGGGGGGGAAAGGGCGAAGGTGCTTCTTTTTTTCCTTTTCTTTTAATTTTCCGTAGTGGAAACACCAATTTTTTTCACTTCTTCCCCATTGTCCATTACATGTTTGTATTTCTCATTTGTTGCAGATACTCCTTCTTTCTGGTGCTGTACCCAACTGGCGTGTCGGTAAGTGTCGCGATAGTTGCAAGTCTCGTTTCTGTTCAACATCCACCTAGCATTCTGGTAGCCTTACTGGACTGCTCGAAGCCGGGTGTACTGAAGCACTATTCTCCACTCTTCTACCCAGGGCGAGATTGTGACAATGGTGGCGGCCTTGCCGTACATTCGCAAGCGGGGCCTCTTCACGTACTCTCTGCCAAACCACCTCAACTTCTCCTTTGATTACTACATATTCGTCATCCTTGTCATTGCCTCCTACTTGCCCTGTAAGTCTATGCTCTTCTGGAAAGTATGTGTACAAGTGCAGTCTGAAATTAAATACAGTCAAAAGTGTGAGTTGTGCATGTGTGGGAATTCTTGTGGCCAAAGAAATGCGTTGAGTACAAATAACTTGAGGGGTGGATAAAACACTTTGTGTACCTTGAGACCCTGTATGCAGACATTTTACAAAGTAGGGACAGATGCAGCCATTTCACTGTCTCGCCGACGTCGGAGGGGTGGAAGGGAGACTAAAGAGGGGCAACAAAGGTGTGCTGTGCGGCACAAAGGCGGGTGTAGCAAAGCAGCTTGCATTTTTTTCTTTTTCTGGGTTTCACCTTTCTTTTTGGCACATACATACAGTAGCCAGATTTAATGTTAGAGCCAATAATGCGGCACGGGAACATTGTAGTAAATGGTTGTAAAAAAGCTGCTCATTGTTACAGCCAAGTATGGTTAAAAACTGGTAAAGCTATAAGTTTGTCTGCATTTCTTGCACTGGTTCTCACACTCTACTAGCACAGGCTGGAAGTCCGAATGCCATACAGCATGCCCAGGCTACAAAAATAAAATACATTAAGCTTTTTATCAGATTCCGCACCCCTTAAGCTTTTGATGCTGATAGCATAACGCTGCATAGGATTTGTGTGAGACTCTGCAAGCATTTACTACACATGCACAGATCATCTTTGCTGGGAAATCGGGAAAGAGTGTGTGCCACAGCAATTCAATCACAAATGTTTTGCTTCCCAGTTTGAGCGCACACTTCGCCTTTCGCCATGTAAGGCTAGCCTTGTGCCTTGCACAAGAGGCTTTATGCAAGCATTTTGCATACGAGGAAATGGTTGACTGCAATCTCTTTTCATGCTAATGTGGTGTGAACATTGCCCAAATGTTGTTTTATCTAAAATTTTCATGCTTATAACTTTCCTATTTCAGTTTTCCCCCAGCTCTTCGGCCACCTGCTGAAGCAACGGAAACGGTTCCTGGCACCTGCTGATGATTCCAAGAGGAAGTGAAGACAGGGGCCTTCCACCTCTAGATTACAGCTGGATTTGCAGGACTGAAGCATGCATGATGCTTCCTACAGACAAGTTGTTCCGGAGGGACAATTGACCACAGAACATTCCGGGCAAATACGCTGTGGTTTTGTTTACACACAGACTGTTTGAGTGCTTTGATGCTACTTTCAAGGCAACTTACTGCCATGTTGGTGAAAGTGTCTTGAAGGACCACATGGTGGTGTCGGGTTGTTCCAGTGAAAACAGTTCTTTGCTCTCGGTGTTTTTAAAATAAAGATTGACGGGGAGTGACCCTTCAGAACAACTTTGCTATTCTGCACTCAGTGTGAAATACAGGAGGTGGCATCATCAGTCAGCACCTCTGGGAGAACAATGTTCATAACACAATGGTTCCTTCAGTGGCACCAAGACATCATAAGTCATGTTCTTCTTGTGAATCAGCAGGTCACAGATATGACTTATGTGGACTGTAAGGGACCAATCATTAGAGGGGACTTGGAAATTGGCCCTGTCCTGAAGACAACATTGATGACAACATTTGCATTTGTGGCAGTCTTCATTAGAGGAAAAATCTTCTCCGGCTAGTCTCCATTTCGTGTCTCTGAAAAAGTTGAAAGCACAAATGTAATAAGTTTAAACCGGCATTCTGCTCCGACAGAAAGACTGACAAGTTACCAATACTAGTTCGCTAATCGGCCAACCAGGTCTTTCATCACATCCTTGGAAGCCTATTTTGCAGGTCGTTCGCAAGTTAACGGCCAGCAAACATATTGTAGAAAACATGAAGATGAATTCAGCTGATATGGAAGCAAGCTAGTGGTTGAGCCGGTATCAAATTGACTGCCAAGTTATCCTTCAGCTTAACACCTAAAATAATGACAGGGAAAAGAAACCAAGGGGTGTGCTTATTCCTCTCTAAGCACGTTTCAGGCAGCTGTTCTGAAATGTGACTGAGGAACCCTATGATGTCATTAACTTGGGGCTTGCATCCTTACAGTCATGATCACAAGTACTAACAACCAGTTACAACTATCAGATTTCGGTCATAATTCAAATACAGGACCCTGGATATTGAACTTGCATTCAGATACAATGGCATTTCACAATGAATTGTACCGACTATTGATACAACAGATTCACATCCTCCTGCTTAAAATAAAAGAGCTCACGAGATTGACGTTTGACCTTCTCTGTGCCTCTCAAAATACTACACTGCACGAGGAAAAAAAAGTGATGGGTGCTTTCTTTGGACACACTCGAGAGGTTCAAAGTCATTCTCTCCATGGGCAAATACACTAAAGTGCATGAAAAGAAATGGGAAAGGGTACAAAACAAATAACAAAAAAATATGCTCTCCTGTACAAGTGTGCCGTAATGCATCGCTCAGTGCCACACTGGTTTCATTATCACATTGGTCATTGTCTCAAAGTGAAACAGGTATGGAGATGCCACACGGTCATTCAATGTTTGTAGGCCCCATTAATTACTTCATCCATTAAAAGCACCTGTATTCCATTAGTTTTCTTCTCTCTCCCCTTGTCTCCCCATTTTCTTTCTTTTTTTTGTATGTGTTCTAGCGCTGCCAAGTCCACTCTTGGTCCTGTAAGTAACACTGTTGTTCTTATCTTGGCAAACCCAGGCACTGTCACTTGCGAATAGCTTAGCAGCAGCCGCAAGAAACAGTGCGCGAGTGCTTAGAAATGGCAGCGTGATTCAGCGCAATGACCTAACTGGACAATTAAAGCAAGATTGGTTCAAGCATGACTGAACTTGAACTGAGCTCGACTCAAGCATGCCCAAAAGTACCCACGTGAGAATGGTATACTACAATAAATTTCCTGCTGAATGCAGCCCTCACCTTGAGCACCCACTCGTACTCTCCAAACTTGGAGTCGAAGGTCCCCTTCTGGAGGCTCTTGAGCCGCAACGTGAACCGGGGTCCAATCTCCTGGATGCTTACTTTCTCAGCGTTCCTGAACTCGTACCTGCGTCCATAAATGCGTGCCTTTTCAAATGCCCAACAAACTCAACCGAGGCACTGATGCCAATCACTTGAGCACGGTTGCTCCCTGTGCTAGCTACAGACGACCAACCTGTGGTGCCGGAAGAAGATGTAGTCTCTCTGGTTGTGGAAGGTGACGACCCGGCGCCCTTGGAACTCGGGGTCATAATGGAACAGTGATGCCAACATGCGTGCCACAGAATGGCCCAGCCTTGTGTTGAAGTTATTCAGGATCACTTCCGGACGGTGCGCACTGTACGCAGCACGACCCTGCGTGAACATGCCCATGTGAGCAGGTGAACCATAAACGGCTGCCATTCACTGCATGTGCGACGAGTGATGGTGTTAGAAAGGCCACAGTCCTGCTCATTAATTTTGAGGCATATTGCTGTCTGTAAACATCAAATGGCTAAGCCAGCAGGAGTGGTTGTGACAAAAGGAATGGCACACCTCCCAACAGCGTACTGGATTCTGATTTCATGTGTGCAGATCTTGAGAGGCTCCACACTGCAGATCTGAAGGCCTCCAGACTGTTTGCTCGTGACTGTACAGGTGCATTCTTTGTACTTGATAAGGTGCTAGATCACTGACCTTGATGTCCTTGCAGAACTTCACATTGCTTATCCTGAAGTATGCAGTTGGCCCATCTGGTAAGTGTGTCAAGAGGAGTCCATCTGGGAGGCAGCAAGGGTATACAATGTTAAGTTCTAAGCAAACTAATGCAAGATAACTCACAGAAGCTCCGACATGAAATTGTGAAGCTGAGTTGTCCTCGTGAAAGAATTTCCTAATGTGTTCTGATGTCTTTTACTGCATCAAAATCACATACATACTATGTTAGGCTGACATGATTATATATAATGGGGTATATAACCAGTTCTGAAAGAACATTAAAAAGTAACGTTAAGGTAGACTTTTCAATTACACTTCTGTAACACCAATTACCTTAGCTCTACCAGCAGAGACATGTTGATGCAGAAAGGCAAAACTGGTGGTGACACTACCTTGAAACTTGTGATACAGCTTTCTGTGATGTCGGAGACTTTGACATTGCTTATTGAAATCTGCCTTTTTCTTCAGAAGTAAGCCTAATATATACAAATGCAACAAAGTCTCATCGTCCCATAAAGCTCATCTAGATAACTATAAGACTTGCTCCTTCTTTGCTCAAGAACTAGAGTGTTTGCTGATGGTATAAAATGTACAAATTAATGTTGTGGGGATTGTGTTTGTCCATTTCGTTGTGGTGCCATAGCGCAGCACGTTTCGGGCTCAGGGGCTGCATCGTGGCAAAGTCGCTTTCGAACTTAGCACGCGCGGGCCACCGCTTTCCCTCTCTCTTTCCTCGGAGGGCGCCGTACAGCAGCGGGACTGTAAAACACTTGTTGCTGTACGCCCCCACACAGACCAGGAGCTCACCTGACGGGTCTGTTTGGGTGGGAACCCATGTCCCCCCTCTCTACTGGTGGCTCGTGCCGACCGCAGAAATGGGGGCCGCAGGGAGAAGCTCTCATACATTGAAACGGTGCATACTGAATTCCGATTCTCCCGGGCAGCTCTTCTGCTGACCAGTCCCGCTGAGGGTCCGCGACCCGAGGCGGGTGCACACCTATTCGCTGCCCCTGTTCTGGAGGCTATGCCAAAGAGACGCGGCTCACTTCATGCGCGCGGTTGTACTGTGCCAGGTTGCTCCCAGAAGCTGTACTGAGCTGAAGGAACATTGCCCTGGTAGCACGGTTGTTGGGAGCCATCGTGCTGTATAGCGGTGTGTTACAGCGTTCTCTGATACTGCTGTGCCACCCTTGATTTGCGGGAGCTCCAGCTCATGCGCACCGCACCGATAGGTCGTAACAGTTAGACAACGTCAAGGTAGTCTAATAATTAAACGCCTCCCTTCGTACTCTGGGCCTTCTCCTTGCGGCGCTCCGTCTCTCTGCCAGTGAAGCCCGAACAAGTGCCCGCTTCGGACACACGCAGCTGAGCTGATTGACCCCCTTGGGGCTCGGACCCTTGGACCAAGGCGGTGGTCTAAGTGACTCCTGGTGGAGCACCGCGACACAGAGATCACAATGTTCTAGTAATCTAATGGTCTTACATCACTGATTACTCTTCGCTTGCTTTATTGCTGTTGCTAGTTTATTGTATTAGGTTTGCTTGCTTTTTCTTGTCATTTTCATTATTTAGAGCTGTGTTCTTTGAATACCGTATTTAGTTGTGTAGGGCCCAGACTTCTCTTTTGTTCTTAATTTTTATTGAGTGCGGGTTTTACACCGAGGCAAGCTTAAAGCTACTTACTAATGCCTTGTACTGCACTCAGACTGCTATGCAAATAAATGCAACTGCTGGCAGCCGACAATAAACACATTTAGAGTCGCTAACCTATTTTTCGATCATGGACTAGTGCCACCTTACAGCGCCTTTCAAGATTTAACCAGCACGCGAGTATGCCATGATGCTAAGTAAACATTTTTTTTAGATATTTTTCACAATCTAAAGTGAGCCTTACACGTGGAAATACAGTACTTGTTTCCGCAAATGGTTGTTTTCATTTTATATTACTAAATTTGTGTACTTTTGCCCAAGTTAAGCATTTTTCTGTGCTGTGTGGCCCCCTTTGCCCACTTTTGTTTTTTGTATAACCATACCATAACCATTTTACCATAATTAGTGCTCCATTTAAAAGAGAAAGCAAGGAAAGCAAAGAGAAATGATGCCCATCAAGCAGTCACTGTTACACACAATACAGCCACCAGCTCACACAAGTGATTGCACTTTCATGCATGAACTTTGTGAATGATGTTTGCAACTCACTGGGGTGCCTGCGGTCTTCATTGATCACGGCAATGTCTGAGTACCCGCGCTCAATGGCGTGCTCGACTGTCTTCTTGATTCGCGAACGGTTGCGCCACCGGAAATCGGCGTAGGGTATGCTCTGCTTGAGTTCACGGCAGAACTTGATGGTTCGCTGCAAGAGGCACCACAGAAACACATGACAAAGATGCCATAGATAACATGACTCTGGCTTGCTCACATTTATAAAAATTAAACTACACTAAAGCATTTTGCCAGAAAGTAAAGTGTTTTAATATAAAGCAGTAATAGCTTGGAATAGGCATTGTCTGAGGACAGAGGTGGTTTGGTTAAAAGAAAAGTAGACCAGTATGACAATGGTGGGGTGTCAGCACGGGGTGAAGAAAGTGCCAGCATTGGTCATTTTTTAGTGTAATGGGGGCAAACATTTTAAAGCATGCTGAAACATACAAAAACTAGCACATATAATCTTGTGAAGAAATTAACAAACGGTGCATAAGCTTTTGCGTGCTTCTCTCGGCAAAATTGTACACAAGAGTTGTTTTCCAGTGATTGCAATCAAATGTGGCATGTGCAATCTGCCAAAGGCTTATGGTCTAGTTGCTGTGTGCGACAAGCGTGAACTTGCAGCATGTTATTCTTATAATAGTAACCGTTGTACACAAAACATTATAGCAAGTTACTGACTTGCTGAACTCTCAATGCTCAGCAGCTTCTTAATATTTACCATTCAATTTCTTGAATGCTAGAGAAGCCATATGAGATGCACTATGTGGCACAATATGACAATTAACCTTATGACGGAAGAAATCACCATACAGGTTGACCATAAAGGTGCGAGTTGGCAAGCACAAGGTGTGAACCAACCACGGGGCTCGGTGTGCCAAGGCATAGCGCTGTTGGCATCCCCTCCCCCCATATCCCGGCACATCGAAACAGAAAAACTAGCTGATACCCTAAAACACCAAAAGATTGTCACACAGAAACTCCAAACTCATGTAGCGATGAAAGAAATGTGATTGCGCTGTGTCCTCTCCAAACTCACTGTGTGTGGGTTGTCACTCGTGGTGATGAGCAGCTTAGGGACATATTCCTTCCGGAAGTAGGTGGCCATTTCGTCCATCGCTTCATCCAGTTGGACCTGCAAGCGATATACAGTAGTGGCTGTGTGTTTTCTACCAGACCAATGAGTTTAACAAAGAAGCAAAGGTAGTGTGTTTTATGGATATGTACCTCTTCATCATCTGCCTGTACCATGGTGTCATCCGGTTCCCTGGTGTTTTCGATGGTACGCGGCGTCTGCTTTGGAGGTGCCTGGGTAAAGAGGTTGGAGAATGAGTGTATGAAGACATAAACAGCTGCTGGCAGCTTAAATGTTAAGGAAAAAGTGAGTGAGAGAGAGAGAGAGAGAGAGAGAGAGAGAGAAATCTTACATTTTCACCAAGGGCTTCAGCTTCCTTTCGACGTTTTTTCTGCGCTTGGCGCTTGAGCTGCAACATTGTGGAAAATGATTTTAGAACTCAGCTCCTCGCGTATGCTAAATGGGTCGATAAACGATACGCAAAATGGATCACAACCAAACCGACCTGTACACGAGCATCCACATACGTGCGCGTAGAGGAGATCCAAGCAATGACCAATCATCAAAGTCACGTTTCAGTTGGAAACCCAAGCGACATGAAAACGAGTGGTGACTTGTGATATGTAGAAAAAAGTGGAATCCGTCTGATTATATACGGTTACTTCGTCCACGAGACGTCGGGAAAACAACTTTGACAGTATCAGGCACAAGCTTCGATCACTAAGTGATCGACTACTTGATAAGCATTAGTAAGCTGCCTTGCTCCCAGCTACAAGTGACGTCCAAATGTTTCATTCAATCGCGACCGACTGGCCACGTGGATTTTGTAACCGCGATAATGCGGTCAGTGAGCGCTGACACGAGAAAAAGGTGCGATCAGTGCTTGCCTTCTGCTTGGCTCGCTTGAGCTTCAGGTATTCCTCGAGCCTCCTCTTCTTGTTTTTTATCTGCGAGATGTTTCGTTTGTGTACAGGAGCTTCTTCGACGTTTTCAACCTCCATGTTGCTTTCCTCACACTCTGACCAATGTTGTCAACTTGCCATATGAGCACTTACGCAATCTGCCAAACTCACCGTAATTAATAAAATTTACTTTACACATAAGCAAAAATACTCTACTTCATGTTTGTGAAAAATATTAGGATTATTGATTATAACGTTATTGCATGTTTTTATTGTTTCTGTAAACATAATTTGAATAACCCAAACAGAACTTTTATTGAGATTATAGAGTTTATATAGTGAGAAACTCTATGATTGAGACGGTGGATAGCTGGATGGATGAGGCTGAACCCTTTAAATCGGGCGATGGCATACGCCACCTAGCCATGACTATTAACATATTTTGTACTTTGTGGTGAGTGAAATTTCACCCCTGCTTTGATTTTAGCCACAATCAGATAATTTCTGTTTGGTTATTTCTACCCGCTTAAAGTCTATTTTGCCTTCACTGTCCCGATCGAGACGTTTTTTAGCGCCACCTGTAGTGCCACTGAAGCGACTGAAGGGCAGGAACGGGAACACAGAAAGGCGCGAATAATTAGGGAGTATGTCCGTGCTGTGCGCGGGAACTGCAACTTCTAGTTGCTGCGCGCTTACTAATGTCTTCGAATACGGCCAAGAACATGTAAGAGCGTGAGTAAACAGTTCTAATTGAAAGGCTGAATTTCGAGTAGCAGGTTAGTGCACGACGCACAAGTGTATTCTTTTCTCGTCTGCGTTGTTTGCGGCTCCGTGGTGGTTTGTAGCTTCACGATTCCGAAACCACGAACGGTCGCGGCGAAACTCCTCTGAAACCCGGTTTCAAGATTTTATATATGTTCTTAATAGTTCTCCAAGTTCTTAACAATGCGCGCAGTAACTTTAGGAGATTCTGTGCGACACTTTTGGCGTACATCGTTCGCAGAGCATGCGGTTGTGCTGCAACGATTCTTTTCCTTCGAATCAATTCTTGTCATCCGTGCCCTCGGATCGTAATTTTTGCGCGTAAAACTTCATAATTAAAAAAAAAAAGCGCCTAGACCAGTTTGTAAAACTTATCGATTCCGCTGGTAACGAAGGCGTAGTGACGAACGAGCCTGTGACAATTCAGGGCAATCAGCATTGCAAGCAGTCCTTGCAAAATCTGGCCTTTTAGAGACTACTGTCACCGTATACTTGCACCTACGCTCATGCTGTTGCTGACTTCCACTGTGTACTGTATATGAAAATGAGACAGCCTTATACAAGTAAGCCCTCGTTAACTCGGAACTCTGATATCGTGAAATATTGGTTAAGTCGAACTTTTTTCCTAGCTCGGTGTCAACTTCGTGTATTTTTCATCTCTTATTTCGAAATACTTTGCGTTGTACTCCGGATATCTCGACTGCGGAAATATTGTGAAAAAGTCATTACGCATGATTTATATACTTTGTGCGCAGCTGCGATATCGCCAAAAAAGTGACAGGATCGCAAGTTTGTGCGAATTCCGCTTCGTTCCATGCCACCCTTACCGTCCACCGTTCACGGCCAGCTGCGATCTCATTGATTATGCGGGAGGAGTGTCGCTCTGACCCTTGACGAAGTGCGAGAATTAAGGTACAAGTGACCTCCGCAACATGCATGCATGCATGCGCGTAGCGTCGTCAGTGTGCTTATTCGCCGTGCCCCGAGTTTTTGCTTGTGGATACGCGCGCTACTCCACGGTCTATGCGCGGCCAGTGGCCTATATTTTCGTAAATTCGTTTATCTCCAATCTCCTCTGCTTATCTCGAACCCCCCCCCTGGTTTTTGCAATTTCGAGTAACAGGGTTTGCTGTATATGTGTAGGCTTACTCGCATCACATCGACTGATTGGACCCTGCAGCAGCACGTACACCCTTGCAATGTTTTAACAATATCATGCGACTGTTGGCCGCACAGCGTGTCAGTGGTCTTGTAGCGGTGAGGGGTACTCCTGAAGCGAACAGCGCAGCAGAATACATTGGAACTATAATTCGCCTTGCACGACCGCACAAAAAGTTGCCAATCCCGCCATCCCTCGCTGCTACAAGGGTGCTGACACGCCGTCCGGTCGAAGCTCACTTGATATTGTTAAAAAATTGCAAGGGAGTACTGTTGCAAGAAAACATATCCATTAAATAAAACGGTCATTGTTGATATAAGTGAATAGCCTGAATGGACGAATGAATAAATGTTTTCCTTCCCGAGTCCGACCAATCCATATGAAGAAGAGCACAACCATTAATAATGCAGCAGAAAGGCAAAAGCGCAATATATGGCTGTGCTTAAATGCCTGCTGCCAGAAGAACCTGACTCCATTCCGCAAGGATATGGACAAGTGGCCAAAGTCTGCCTGCGCAGAGTGAGAACCGGCATGGTCTTTACACTGGTGAAGTTCACGCTCTACCCCACAAGAAGAGGTTCCAGTGCAGCTGTGACGCAGTCTATTATTGACTGCTGTTTAAGATGCAGCAGAGCATGAGCAGACAACCTTCCACCCCATGTGCAATTGATCAGGGCTCACGAGGCATTGACGGAAATGTATCCTGAAGCTCCCTGCATTGCTACGGTATTATATTCGTGCCCTAAAACAACAGTAAGAAGTTTAGGTAGCGTGTGAATGAATGCTCTGTGTTGTGTCTCTTTCTTCGATTCTTCTTACATTTATCTGTGCCAACCATAACAACCATAACCGAGGTATAAGGTGATCTGTGTTGTGAGGTAGTTGCGTGTGGTATGATGGTGGCGTCGCCATGCGGGACAAACCAAAGGCGTCTGTCATGAATGTTGTTGCAGCCAATGCACTACACTTACGTTGCAGCTTCGTAATAGAGAGTGTCCTTCTTGGAAAGCTGGGTAACAGGGGGCATAAATGTGCAGCTGGGTTGGTGGCACAGATTTTAACCAGAGAAGACACAGAGTTGCTATTACAGTAACTGACCATATGTACTTATCATCTTCATCTCCTGCTGTAAAGTGTCGGCAGTGATGCAATATAATTGACAACATGCAGTCCCTTTTGTTAATTGCTTCGATGAGAATACCTGTGCAACAAAAGAACATTTCACGGGTCACGGGTATTGGACAAAGTGTTAAAAGATATTACCAGTGTTGTTACTGCAGTATATGTTTACACTGTATACATGGTATTTATACAAAGCATAAACAAGCTAAAGCTTTTTAATGTCACTCACAAATTGTTGCATTGTTGGTTGCTTGAATAATTAATTTAACTGCTCACTGGAAATGAATTTTTTCATTTCTTGACCTGACCATGCTTCCTTGACACAGAGTGGTGGATGCAGTGTATGTCAAGTGAAATGTACTTTTGTTGACGTCATACTGCCTGCATGCGCACGCTTATAACCTGATCACAACTTGCCGTATTGCATTAAGTTCAGTTTGCATCCCATTAATTCAATATTTTTCGATACCGCTTGGCTTAGTGGCTGTAGGATTGCGCTGCTAATCATGAGGTCGCAGGATAAAATCTCAGCTCCAGTGGCCGCATTTCGATGGGGGCAGAATGCAAAAATGCCCGTGTACTGCACATCGGGTGCACGTTAAAGAAACCCAGGTGGTGGTCAAAATTAATCTGGAGTCCTCCGCTATGGCGTGCATCATATTCAGATTGTGGTTCTTGCATGTAGTACCCTACAATTTAATTTAAATTTTATCTTTTTGCACTGCACTACCCTCTCCCGGATCTCACCATAACCGATTCTTGACTTGAACTTTGCTTTGTTCCTGCTGTGGAGGCTCAGTGGTTGTTTAGTCCCTGCCGTGGCGTCCACATTTCTATGGGTGTGGAATGCTAAAATCCTCGTGTACCATGCTGTGTATGCACATTGAAGAACCCCAGGGGTCAAATTTAATTTGGAGCCCTCCACTGCAGTGTCGCTCATAACTCACTGTACAGTTTCGGGACGTCTAACCCCACAATTTGATTAACCGTTGCCTTACTTACCTCGGTGCACTGAATTTACATTTATGGTGCTCGTTATTTAAAGAAATATGCACTTGTATTTAAGAAAGTTCCAAGAAGCGCAAAATGACGTAGACAAAGGGTAGAGAAAACAGAATTGACAAGTGCTGCACTATCTGCGGAAGTTTGTTGAAGCAACAAGTGATACATATGCTTGTCCTTGTACTGGTAAATATACTTGTCACTTGTCCAGTCTTTTTTCTCTGCCCTTTGCGTCATTTTGCGCTGCTTGGAACTTGCTTAAATATGGATGCATACCAACTCGCCCAACTTTCTGTACTTCTGAAATATGCACTTTATGGGAAAAGAAATGTGACCTGGAAAGTGCTAATGTTAAGGCCGAACGTACTGTAAACAATTCAGTACTCCAGACATTTTTTTCGCATTCCTATAAGATTTCTTCATGTGTAAACAGCCAGTGTACTTTATATTTTGACGTGAAATAACATTTCTTGTACATGCTTCCAAGTTTAAGCACGTAGCGCAAACATTCATTGTAGCAGCAGAATTGCATGAGTATTAGGCACGATCAGCTGTGCGCTAGTAGTTTGCGTGTACACGTATGTGTATCGAAATTATTTTAGTCTATGTGTTCGGGACTTCAAATGGGCACCGAGAAACCAACATTCTTCCAAGTTCGCATTCAAGTAGGCGGAAAAAGCGCTTATAAACTGTTGTAATGATACCATACACTTGTTGAAATTCCTATGTCGCAAGCACCTTCCATTCAGAATGCTCGACTAGTGGCTCTCGCAATCCTCTTGCACATCGAAAACCTGGCCCCTTCGTCCCAGTTTTATCCCTTAGTCGATATTTGAGCCAGTAAGGAACTTTTCGATACACACATGCCGAAATTTGTCTTTTCTTAAGACTGTTGACAGCATTGAATGTGATCTGATGTGGACAAACAAATGGAAATGTATGTGGAGCGCTGGGGAAGGCCGCACTGAGTAACGCTGGTACGTCTAATATTGGTGCTTCCGTCACAGTTCATTGCGCCCCATTTAGTTGCTGCATGCTTCCTATGACAGGTCAGGAAGGGATGCACAGCAATTGTGCCTTCATCAAGTGCTCTAAGTTCTTGCGAAACTGCGACGAAGCACTGCTTGCAATGCGCTGTCGTCAGTCTCTTGTACCTTTTCCTTAAGCTTCTTGAGCTATAAGTTTTTCAGCTTTTCACTAAACTCTGTGGGCCTGATATCTGAGCCTCGTGCTTAAACACAATAGTGAGCTGACAGGCCTAGCCTTGAGATAGCTTTTGTAAGCCGCTGATGAGCTTAGTGTAAATGCACACTTGACAAACCATATACAGGGTGTTTCATTTTAGCTGCACCAAATTTTTAAAATTTGCCTGTGGCAGATAGCACAATTATAATCTTTGATCTAAACTACTCAATGAGGTGGCCATTACTTCCACGAGAAATCACAATGCCTAATTGAATATTTAACATAATTATGCTAATTAACCTATTAATTAATTATTTTATGGCACATCTTTCAATCTACGAATCATAACCACTGAGTTTGGAAGGCGTATCCACTTGGAATAAATTCTCAGGACTGAACCAGTTTTGAGAAAGTAATTTTCAAAGTGTCCAATGCAATGCATTGGTGTTCCAGTTACTTTTGTGCTTCAATGCATAAAACAGCATTTTCCTCAGAAAGTTAACTGGAACGCCCATGCATTTCGTCGGACACTTTGAAAATTAATATCTCGAAACTGGTTCAGTCCTGAGAATTCGTTCCAAGTGGATATGCCGAACTCAGCGGCTATAATTCGTAGAGTGAAAGATGTGCTGTAAAATAATTAATTAAAAAGTTAATTAGCGTAATTGTGTTACTTACTCAATTAGACATTTTGATTTCTCAGAGTAATGGCCACCTCATCGAGTAGTTTATATCAAGGATTATAATTGTGCTATCTGCCACAGGCAATTTAAAAAAATTTGGTGCAGCTAAAATGAAACACCTTGTATACATCTTCGCAGATGCAGGACCGGGACGGCTACTAGGAGACGCTTTCATCCTTGAGTGAACCTGAATGGGCTCATCTGGATGTTGGTAGTGTTAAAAAGCAAGAAACGCAAAACTTGCAAAAATATTTATTTGCAATATGTGTTCTCTTTTGAAGGAAGAAAATGCACAAGCAGCAATGACTCTATTCACTTCTCATACTGTAAGGTGCTCGATATGCTGCCTAAATTTTATCTACACCTAAAAGACTAGCATTGCTACTGTGAGCGATCATGTTGGATGTTTTCACATCGGTCAACACTACTTGTAATATTATTCACATGGAAACAATGGTCCTGGAAACATAATAGCCACTCTTTTGTCATTTGGTCTGAGATTTGAGCCAATGTCAATGATGTGGTTACTTGGAATGTGTATAGGACGTCTCGAGGATAGAGCCGGACGGATGGTTGAGTACGCGACTGTTCCCAAGTTTGATTACTGGAAAAAAAAAAAGTGGGGGGAGGGATAGGTCAGGAGAACAAGTACCTGTTTCCTCGATGAGGATATAGACAAACTAAACCACATGGCATCATAAAGCTCTCTCGCTGCCATCAAAGTTGGTGCGAGAAAAGTGGTCATCCATTTAGCATGTTGGGGTGAGCAAAAGACCTTGCTGGTGCACTTAGCGCAATAGGTGTGCTCTAAACTGCGCCCAGCAAGTTCCGGTTGTGTATGGTGGCGAGGCAGAACAGAAAATTGGGATAGTTAGTGCTGACTGAACAGGATGAACTGTAGCGTGAAACGTGACACAATAGGAAGGTAACATAGAAACGAAGCGCTACTACCAATACGTTACCTTTGTCTTGTGTCACGTCTGCTGCACTACAGTAAATCATTTAAAGTTAGTGGAAATAGCAAAGCAGATTTCCTGTTCCAGTGACCTCGCCTTCCTGCTTTCTTTATTGTCTCTCTAGGGCACAAGGAATAAGGACGGGATGGTTGTGAATATGCGTGTGAAATGCTCACGGTAGTGCAGCAGGCCAGGAGGTAATGTTCAGAAACTATGCAGTTAATCAAGGGCTATAAAACTTCGTAAAAATGTGATGAAGCACTGTATGAGCTCCAACACAGCAGCACACTGTTGTCGTGGTATGAGGCAATTGGTTGTCCAGGGAACAAATAAACCTTTTTTTCTTTCTCTGAAGCCATCACTGAGTGGCACTCGTCGTGGCCGTCGCAGCGGTCTCAGCCTCGGCAGCAGTTGGGACCGTCGAGTCACTGGTCGCGCTGTGCTGCTTCTGCATGACAACCACAGTGGTGGTGGGGCTCCTGGGTGCTTCTTCGAATGCTGGCACGCCGGCGTCCACACGATTGCGCCGCATCTGGAGGATCTCGCTCAGCTGGTCCTTGCCACCGGGCTTGTACTGTGCAGACAGATTGGTTGATTGGTAGAGGGTTTGATCTATTGAAGTAGCACAGGGCCTATTAGGGGCTTATTAGAAACTTTTTTATAGCTGTACTGCTCTGTCGGTCAAATGTGCTCTTTCAATCCACAATCGCTCTATCTCTCTTTGGATGATTGCAAATTAGGCCGTGTGCATTGCATAAATAATGGGCAGTTTCCCACTAAAGTTTTAATTTCAGTACGTATATGTGAGGGGGCATATCATCAAGCCGCGTACTGGAGGCGTTTGCATGCTTTTGGTCATCCAAAGCTTCAGAGATTGAGGTCGGAGCTTTTTGATGTCGTGAGCTTCGGTGTGATAGGTTAGCTTTGAGAATCCTGACACAAGGCTAGGCGACAAACCATTGTCCCTCGTGGAGTGGTCTAGAACTTTTGACAAATTGTCAGTTGTGCACTATCGACAATATTTGCAAAAAGAAAAAAAAAATCGATAAACCAATAAAAGAAGCGTGCGTCATAGTATGTGCAGCGAACATAATTTTGTACGGCTTCACTGGCTTTAGGCGCAAACTGTGCAGGATATCAGCCTTTTCCAGTGAACAAGAAAAGTGCAAGCTTTTCATGCCTACAGTACATATGCATTTTCTTGCATGCTTGCAGCGGTAGTGGAAGGACCTCTATAGTGCTTGTACTTTCCCTGTGACAATATGGTTGCACCCCGACAGCGACATGTCTTGACTACGTTCTGCTCACCGGCACCTTTTCTATAATTAGAAGCAGAGCTTTCTAAAACTTTTCCAAAAGAAGGCTGCTGCAGCTACACAGACATCTTTGCAGGTGTCTTGTGCATTTGTCAAGTTGAGAGTGTTCCACAACAGTAATAAATTATTATAGCCTCATTTTCTTTGCTTTGAAGTGACCTTATTACTCACCCCACACAGGTTCTTCTGCACAGTGAGGTGGCTGACTAGGCGGGCTGCTTCTGTGACAGCCAGCACTTCCTCCAGGCGCTCCTTGGTGAGTGCGAACATGTGTTCGCCCGTTAGTTCCTTGCAAAGACCTTTTACCCTGGATTAAAAAAAAAAAAGAAAAAAAAGAGAGTTTACGCATTCACAGCATTTTCATGTAGCCGAAACAGACGGGGAAAAGCCGCCTTTCAAACTTCACTCATGTACGTTGCCGCAATAGTACCTTTTGAAGATAAGATAGGTAGTTTTGGACAATTTCTTCGTTTCATGATTGTTAGCTTTGCACACACACGCCCAAAGCCATAATTCAGAATAAATTAGCAGCTCAATTAGTTATTTGTGGCCGCCTCATATGACGTGGGCGTAGCACTTTACCTGTCAATTAACTGTCGTAAACGGAGTGAGTGTGAGGACAATGCACTGACAAATACACGCAAGCGGTCTCTTTTGTTGTGAACATTTGCGACAGAAGGGGCTGCATATAAAAGACATAGGTAGAATGTGTGTTTTACACAAGAAGGTGTGCATTCTAGCTAATGCAGCGCTTACAGTGGACAATACAAAGCACTCGTCGCAACAGAGTTACTACGTGAAATATTGAAAAACATTTATTTCTTTAATGATGGCATAATTATGAGCTCAAGTTCTGGGAGACCATCGCTCAAACGAAATACAAAGAAAAGAGCGACACACACATTGCGCTGTGTGTGTCGCTCTTTTCTGTGTATTTCATTTGAGCACTGGTCTTTCATAATTTGAACTATGTGCTACACTATACCGACTGAAGTTTCTATCCTACTGATTTGCAAGCTCTGCGCACCCACGTCACTTTTGTTCGTGTTCAAGTTTATTTGTTTTAATGAAAGTATGCTACCAAGCAGTATTTAGTGACGTGGGAGAACTGGCTATGTGACATCTTTTGTTCAGATATTTGACCGGGTACACCAGTGGAACATTATGCATACCTGCCAGGTCTCCCGGATTACCCAGGAGACACCCGGATTTAGACCCTTTCTTCCAGTTGTTTCTTCCACATTGGCAAAAAAAAAATCCAACCCAATCTAATCCAATTAGAGGTTCATCGCGCAAAATTAAGAAAGTAGTAGGGAAACCCTATGCATGCGCTATTTCGTTAACTGCAGAGCCACTTCTTACGCTGACGGGGTTGTTGGGTGCCCTAGTGGTCCTAGTCTCATTAAGCTAGCCAGTGAATGCCGCCTTCCGCAACTAGCAACACTAGACTCTCCATTGTTCTCCTCGGCGTGAGCCACTCTGGCATTGCATAGGCCTACGGTCAGTGATGGCTTTAAAAGCAAGGAGCACTAGCGCGAAAAGTATCTTCAAGTATTTTTAATGTAGTGCTCAGCCGAAGTGACGCTGGCTATTTTGTTGATACCAGAGAGCAATGCAGAGTGCGAACGGCAATTTAACATAGTGAAAAATATGAGGACGCAGTGCCGCTCGTCCACGTGTTGCTCGTTCAAGTCGCTGGGAAACGTCAACCTCACAAAATGCGAAAGAAATGGAATTTCTTACAATCAATCATTATCTGAATAATTTTTGAACACCCGCCGTGGTTGCTTAGTGGCTTTGGCATTGCGCTGCTAAGCATGAGCTTGCGGGATCAAACCTCGGCTGCGGCGGCCGCATTTCGTTGGCGGCAAAATGCAAAAGCGCCCGTGTGCCGTCCATTGGGTGCACGTTAAAGAACTCCAGGTGGTCTAAATTAATCCGGAGTCCCCCACTACGGCATGCCTCATAATCAGACGGTGGTTGTGGGACGTAAGACCCGAGAATTAAAATTTTAAGGAATTTTTGAAGGCAAAATTAGCAACAACGAAATGCTTGCAAAAGTGAGACCTCGATGTTCGTGTAGTCATTTGTTTATCTGTACATAAAATTGTAATGAAGTTCATCTGGGAGTACTTGAAAATATCGACATTGGGGGGGGGGGGGGTATTACCGACTGACCCCCCCCCCCCTTGGTCGGAAGAACCCCCTAGATTTAATTTCTCCGAACTTGGCAGGTATGATTATGTAACAAGGTCGTATGCAATGCAGGTTGTAGCAAGTAGCTAGAGTTGGTAATATTTATGAACGATAAATCAATTAAATGTATCCTGCAAAACTTCATCGAAGTCCACTGTTCATTTAATTGACTTAATTTATTAGACCTGTTCGTTTAATTGTTTTCAAGAGTTTGGCAGGAGTGGTGCGAAAATTTTGAAATTGTTCTGAAATGGCGCCGCATGAGTAGTGTCTGTGCTGCTGTGGTAGAGTGACTGTTGACAGTTTTTGCGAGTCCCGGGTGATACGGAACTGGGCGCTTCCCTCTCTCTTCCCCTATACCATACATGCTACCACACCACCCAAAGCCAGAGGCTTGAAATGACCTTGCAATTCAAGGCATACTATTGGGAACCAAGTTGTTGATGGTCGTGCCACTCCCAGTCCACTAAAAAGGCACTGCATGCGTGCCGGTTTGGAGCATGTATTTGACATATCGATGGAGTTCATGTCGATTCCGGCAAATCTATAGCGTCCGAGAATCTATTCATGCATGCAGGTTGTGTGGCCATTCAAGGAAGGTGTCGTTTTCACCCAAACATCCCAGCCAATTGATGTTATTTTGCTCTGTAGAAAAGAGCGTGTGGTTTAAAATCCTAAACAAGTAATTTTCTTTTCCTCCTCCTCATCATCATCATGTTTATTTCACCACGAGATACACAAGGTGAAAAGGGAGAGCCGGAAAAAAAGCCGATCCCAGACAGGCACGGTAGCGGCTGGTGTACCAATATAATCACGTATAAAGTGTTGATATACGAGTATTCAAAGCACAAGTACATGCAGATACTTTCGTGTTATTGTATAGAAACTAGTTATAATACAGTTGTGTCAATTGACTCTCAGTATACAATCACAATCTGTTATCTTGCATATTATGATTTGACATAAACTCAATCGCATGTAGCATAAGAATGCAAAAGCAGTATATATATATACACTCACATATATATGTATAACAAATTTCACAGAAATATACAATAAACACAAGTTACCATCAGGAAACGTTCTCTTTTATTTAGAAATTATTTTACATACTTGCAAATACATCTGCACATATTGTAATCTTCTCTGTGCATATTGTAATCTCTTGCATATTTTAGTTCGACTCCACCTTTCACTTATGCCACTTTTTCTTATTTCTTGTTTCACTGTACTGTACAAGGATTAACTAGTGCTATGTATCTTATTTAATTCTGCACTAAGTGTCATTTTATAACATATATTGTTTATCTTTTCAAAAGCCACTAGTACCAACTATATTTAGTCTTTAACAAGTTAAACATATCACTTTAAGTTTATACACTTGGGTTTCAAACTTGGTTCACCTCTCAAACATTAAAATAATGTCCCACAAAAGAAGATAACTGTGTTTCAACCTTTTTAAACGGGACCGATGAAAATTTCCATTAATCAATTAAAAACCCTGCATCGAAAGCGATTAATCAATTCAAGGCTAACATGATGAATGTTTAATCTTTAATCGAATAAAAAAATTCATCGACCATCCCTACAAGCAGCAGATAACAATTTACACCATCAAAAAGAGCAACCTAGTCATTATAAAATAAAACGCTGTTTTCGATTCTATAAACATGGGTGTCAGAAGCCACGAGTGCTTGAAAGCATTTGGCACCTTGTGTGTCGACAGCGTTAACTCACCTGTCACTGAAGTCCTTTGCGGTGAGCCAGGCTTGGACCTCGTCGACTGTGGACTCGGGCGTGATGTAGGCGGCGCGTGCAGCAACTGCCGTTGCCCTACCCCATTTTTTGCCCGCCTTGGGGCCTAGAGACACACGAAGCTTAAGTTCTTCGTCGAAAGTGTCTTCACGGTGGGCTGCCTTAGCAGGAGGCTGTGCAGAACTAGCACTTCCATGGCGACGCGGTGCCTCTGGGACCACCGATGACGATGGCTCTACGGGTGGCGGTGGCAGCTGCATTGCGAGTGCATCACGTTGACTTGAACGGCGCTCTAAGTTAGGGTTGTCGTACCGCCTGTGAGCCAGGTCCGAACTTTTTGAAGCGTAGTAATCGGCGCTGCCTGGCAGTGGTGGCGGTGGTGGAGTCGGCGTCGACGATTCGAAATGACTGGAACTGTGTGCTGAGCGGGGTTCAAAACCTCTCGCATGGAAGTGACCATCGTATTGATCCGAATTACGGGTCGACTCCAGAAGGATAGTGTCGTGTTGGTTCGGTGGTGGTGGTAATGCTTCGTCGACAAAGGACCCGGAACGGCGAGCCGATTCCTGCCGATCAGACACTTGCCTACTGAACTCGTGTCGAGTCGATTCGGGCGTCGAGTGATACTGGCCCGAGTGAATCTGCACGGTGTCATGTTGGCTTCTCACCTCCATGTCCTGTCCACTGCTGCTTGCATGTCTCGGGTCAGACTGAGTTGACGTTGGTCGGTAGTGGTCAGAAACACTGTCGTCGACAACACTCGGAGCACGTGAAGAACGCAGGGGAGGTTCTGGAGTGCAAAGTGGAAATCTTCCTGAATAACTGACTGCATGTGCAATTTTACCACAACCCCTACACTATTCAAAATAGCTCATTACACTCGTACAACACCTACGTGATTATATTCCGGATTACAGATACCGAAGTAATTTTTTGGGGATCACGACATATTCATGGCACATATATGTACCCATATAAACACCTTAGTAGCACTAAAGCCGTCATAGAATAAACTTATTTTACCAGCCTGCATGGTGGCATGAGATTTTCAAACAGACTTTTTGTATGAATTGTATTGGTACCATGTGAGCTATGGGTTATCGTGCATTTAAATTCTATTTATTGCTCTGGGGCATTATTGCAAAACGACTTCGTGAACAAAAATTAACGTACAGAAAGTGGTCACAACCAGGGGCATTTTGTCTGTAGGTGCAACAGGCTTAGGGTGGCACTTTGGGAAGGGTGCAGCGCATGCCGTCACCCTCATCGCACTTCACCGGCGGACCTCAGACAACAAAATTGCAAATTCGATTCTGCTTTGCATTTTTATTGCCAATTGTTCAATGAATAGACTAGTAACCAAAAACCTATGTGATAATTTTTTCTATTATGATCACTACTACATGCCTCTCAAAGTGATGCCGAAAATTTTTAATGTAATCAATGCACCAATATTTAGTTCTGAAGTAGAGAGGGTCGCAGACTTTGCTTGGGACTGCAAAATACCTTAAAAACGCTGCTGGTCACAATGCTATGCTCACAGTGTCTGAACTTGGCTGCTATCATAACTGGCTGCATAGCTCTGGCTGTGGTACCAGGTTCGATTCTGGGATAAGGGTGAGTTATTTGCTCAGCCTGGAAGTGGTGCTGTTTGATGAGAGTTGGTTCTTGGAGAGAGAGAAAGGCGTCATAGAGGAAAAGACTACTTCTGGTGCCCCAAAAGAGCGTGGCTCAGTGCCTATTCTTAAAGTCGGGTGGTAGGCTTTGAAGCCCAAATGCACCGTTTCTATCCCTCCCCCTTTAATGAAATCAAAACAAAAACGCATAAAAAACAGGAACTTACCAGGTGGCGGCATAGGCGGTGCGGGAGGAATGTCTAGGAGGAAAGAAAGCCGAATGAGGAAAAGAGAACTAAGGGATGGATGAAGTATAGCACGTCGGCGCAGTTCATGAAAAATTCCTAGTGGCGGTGAGCCCAGATGTCATGCTGTGCCAGGTGCCACCATGCTCTTTGAGTCAAAGGCTTGTGTAGAGAAGGATCTACACTCTACACTCCCTCAAGAAGCCAGAGGGAGCATGCTGGGCAAGCCTTCATGCACACCATACGAGTGATTTATGATGGCATCCCTAGCAGATACGGTATAGCTGAGAAAGTAATGTGAAGAGGCCGTGTGAGTAGGTTCTTCGGTAGGAAAATGCAGTGTAATTGGCCAAAGTGCATTTCCTTTCATGTTCAAATAGAATGCCATTTATTTACCTGTTTAGTGGTTTTTAATCGGGGCACATGACTTCACTAGAATGTAGTTCCATATTTTCCCGGGGGTGGCGCCAATCCCGCCCAGTGTTTATGTTGTTTTGTCGTTTACGAAAGCTCTGCTGTCGCTAAAAGTGACTCTTTGGGCGTCTTGAAGCACTAACCTACTCGCTAGGCCTTTGTGGTTCTTATATCTATATATTAGATTGAGTAGTAAGTCTGGCAGCCAAAACTTGAGGCCCCGTTTTGTCATTGCAAGTTATCACACAAATATCCTACTGTCTATCGTGCGAATCAACGGAGTGAATACCCGCTTGGTTGGGTCTTCTGCGGATTGATTAACAAAGGATATTCCATTCGTACGGGAATCTTGAACATTCTCTCACCCACAATATTTAATCAACAGTGGTCGCACAAGAGATGTCTCAGGCTGGAGCCAATGTTCCCACAAGGGGACTTGAAGTGAGCAGTCACGAAACAAGTCACCTTGTAGAAGCATTGGCTCCTGCCTGAGATATCCTTTAATTGTTCAACCACTGTTGATCATTTGTTGTCAGCCTCTGTTTTGTATGCACTTCTACAGTATTTAAATGATTAACCTTATACCTTTGCAATAGATATCTAAACAGAACACTTTGCAGCATGCTGCAAGTTTGTAAAGAAAAGGAAGTTGGTGTTGGCCTTGATATGTCTTACAGTCATGATTGTATTGCGCATAGTGTTACACTGACGAAAGACCTTAAAGAATGGACAAAAAAGAACAAAAAGTGGACATTCGTGGCTGGTTTGTGCGATACAATCATGAACATCCACTAACTAGCTCCGTTCATTGCTTTACTCAATCTGTTACAAATTTATAGACCTAAAAGTCCAAGTTCTGTAGGCTCAAGAATGTTCAAGATTTCCAATACAAATTGAATATCTTTTGTTAATCAGTCTGTGTAATAATAAAAAAATGACCGCATATGCACGAAGTGAATGATGATGTGTGGGCGAAGCACCGGGGGATCATTCGGGTAAACCAGAGCTACGGACCAGAGAGAAAGAGAGCGCGCGTTGGGAACGAACGCCCTTGTGCACCGCAGCGCCCCTAGCTACGGACCAGAGAGAAAGAGAGCGCGCGTGTCGGGAAACACACACGCGCGCGCGCACACACACACACACACACACACACACACAATGTGTGCAGTATATATACAGCTCTTATATAGCCCTTGTGCACCGAAGCGCCCCTAGCGGTCTCCATGCAAACCAGAGCTACGGACAACGGACGACGAGGGACAAGGCTCGGCGCTAAGGTGCTTCGCCCCTATAAAAGATGAAAATTCTGTGTTCTTTTGTGCCAAAACCACAATATGATTACGAGGCACGCTGTAGCGGGGAACTCCGGAATAATTTTGACCCCCTGGGGTTCTTTGCATTTGCATTTTGCCCTGATCAAAATGCAGCCAACCGCGGCTGAGATTTTATCCCACAACCTTGTGCTTAGCAGCGAAATGCCATAAGCGCTAAGCCACCATGGTGGGTGCCTTGTAATGCTCGGCCAAACGGGTCCTCGCCCTTTTATTTTGTGTTGTAGGCTAGAGGAAATTCTGCGAGTGCGAATGTTACTATGTGCTGCGCTGCAGATATTGCAGTCCGCCCAATCATTCAACTTTAAAAAGATTTTTTTTCTTCTCTTAATTAGCTCAATCACTTATCTGTTTTGGAAAAGCAGCGAAATGGCACTTACTCCTTTCCACGTACCCATAAGGATCATTTTCGTCATATGTTTCTGAAAGAGAGAGAAAGAGTCATGGGGTGATGATTTTTTTTTTCGCCCTCCTCAAAGAAGCCTCATGGATGCATTAAATATTCCGATTAATGATAATGTTGACGACAATGGATGTTTTAAGGCGTTGATGGTGCAGCAGTCCTTCATCTGACAGTGCTTTGGGCACTGTAGCATTAGTTAGAGCCCCTGAGGAACCCTGGAACATGGGCGCCTCCTCACTACTAATGTGTACTTTAATGCTATTGTCAAACACCGAATCTTCATGTCACCTGCGTCTGCCGTTGAAATCTGCGGACGCTTGGCCTGGAGAATACATAATAATTGAATAAAGTTTTTCAAACTTGAAGTTTATGCATACAAATTGTGTCCAGCTGGTGAAATATTTCATGTTTTCATCACCGTTGTACATTGATTTGAAGTCATTCAAAATCCAAAGGCCAATTTAAGGGCTACACTGTTGGGATTGCCTTAGCGCCCTTTAGCAGATGAGATTGGTTTTATGTTAAATAAAGAAAGCTGCATGCCTGAAAAGGCTGTCAAACAAGCACCGTGTCATTAAGCAGACACTAGCTTCATTGTCCCAATTCTTTCCTCGCAATTGTAACAAACACTTAATAAATTTAGACAGTGGGAAAGCGCCCTTTCAAAGCTGTTCATTTGTATTTACTTGGTGGAAAAAAAAAAAAAAAAAGGTGTCAATGAAGGCCAAAGTTTCTGTTTCTGAACTTTGTACTAAAACTGGAGCGGCGGTTTGTCAGTATTATGTCATGGATATATAAGTACTTTCATGTGTTTGGTACGTTTTCATGCTGACATAGCTCTCATGAGTTGCTTAGGTCAAGCCTTTTGTTCCTGTTAGATACTGTCAAAATCAATGATTGAGAAGCTTGCTTCAACATGTGTCACCACCCATGTTTCACTTTTGTATCCCTTATTTTCCTCTTGAAGCACAGGCTCACGGTAAGATATGCGACTTTTCTGGTATTGCAGAAGCGTAATTTACGAGACCAGCTTAACATTTTTATTTAGTGGCGCTTAAGAGCATGGAATTCCTTGTAAAATTTAGAAGTGGGAGTGGCAGCTGTTGGTTCAGCCAAGGTGGATTTGTTGGGTGTCTTACATGGGTTTGCCTAAATTTTGTCCTACTGGCTTCAAATAGCTTTGTGACTTTGCAAAGTGATCGTTTTCAGCAGAATATTGCTTTTTAAATGAGGAGGTGTTGATAGGCGCATGATCAAACTAACCTAAGCTCATCTTCAAGAAACGACAGCCTTGCATCGTTGCTGTAATTCGGAGGGCCCCACCATCCAACCGCTTAGATGCATGCGTTTAGCTATTTCAATAAATGCAATGGTTTACAATGATTATTCATCTGTGCAGAGATTTATTGTCTTGTTTTTAAAAGAACTACGAGTGTTATGATTTGGAGAACGAGCTCACTCTGCTGACACTTGAACGACGGCCAGCATAGGGTGGGGGAGGGATCGGTAATCTGTATACATCTGGACCTCATCAGTCCCTCCGATTTTCGCATGGAACCCTTTTTTGTGGCCACTGCAGTTTCTCATGAATGTTTGCCACGACTTGATGTTTATGCCTATATGTTGGTTAAGCGCATTATTTGTATTGATATTGACGTTTACTCTCTAAACGTGATGCCATGAAAAATATATTTTGTGTAAATGAATGAAAACATTTAGGCGGTCTAAATAAACATTACAAGAGCACCAGCCACTACAACTTTGCAAGGTTTCTTTACGATTGGTTTAGCAGCTGCACCTGTTGAAAGTGCTTGCTGCGTTTCACGCTTATATAAAAACTGAGGGCCTTGCTGCCGCCCTTGGCTATCTTTGCGCTCATTTGCGCAATATTGGGTGAAATTCTGCTGTGCATTGCCAAAGGGTAGTCCGTGCCTACATTATGGCTACATTTGGCCATAATGTAGGCACGGATGGCCATAACCTGGCCATGGTTACATTTAAAACTAAAAAGAATACTGTTTTGCATATGAAATAAAGATATAGTATATGTCATGTAATTCAATGTGACATTGTATATTAATATTATGTTACAAAATGTGATGTAATTATTACATGGAAGATGTTGCAAATATGTACCTGCAGATATGGCAGGGCTATACTAGCCATTGTTAGCCTGTGGCAGTCTGAGGCTAGAGGCAAGTTACTGGGTTATTGCCTGTTAAAGGGAAATCTGTGATTGGTTCTGCTGCAGAAGAAGCTTTGACGTCTGCATCGTGCCAGTTTTGTGTGTCACGTCATGCCCATGTGCTCGGATGTTACTGCCATCCACATCAAAGTAACACAATGCTACTTTCAAGTGGATGGCAACTTTCTTGTTCACTTTTGGTTTACACGTGACGTTGACCTTGAAGACATCAGCACTGGCGGTCTGAGTGTTTGGCAGAGTAAGCTACTTATAATGCAAACCTTTTAATTGAGGACAAGAGTCTCATCACTGTACATTTTTATATCTTGCAGAAGACTAAGAGACATGCAAGGTTATCAGTATGTTAAACCGTATATGTATCATGGTCATATCTTGTTAACCAGTAGTGGCAGTCCAGGCTGCTGTGTCTGTCAGGCTGCTATGTCTACTACTAATATGTGCATAAACTAAATACAGGATAAAAAAAAAATTACACACGATACTGCAAAGAAGCAAGATGCATGGCAAACACAAAACACAATTTTAACATGAATAAGCAAAAAAAAAAAAATGCAGCATGCATTAGTTAGCAGTTAGCACACATAAAGCACCATTGCAGCTGGAAATGGTGTGCGAGAGCCCTAAACAGCATGGGAACGATTCTTTACAAGACATGCATTGTTGTGAAGCACACATGGCGCACGTCATCTCTCAAGAAGAGTGTGTGATGTCGTGCTCTGTCACTGCTGCTTCGACCTTGTGCTATGTAGCCTCATCTGTTGACTACAAAGCAGTCAATTTTCTTAACCCAGTTTACCATGGCAATATATGAGATGCGCACTATCTCCTTAATATTCAAGAAAGGGCAAGCATTGTTCATGCTTTAGTAGGAATTTGTATTATTATGTCACCACCACAATGCAACACACATGCTACACCTCTCACGGTACTAGCTTGAAACATTGAACATGTTATGCATGCTTGGAGCTTGACTGCAAGGTATTTTAGATACATCATTGCATGCAGTAGGGGCAGCATGTTAAAGAATGTTAGTAGGGCCAAGATGCAGGGTTTGTAATGAGTAATTTGGAGTGTGTACAAGACCGGCATGCTTAATTTTTGTTCATACCTTACCGTCATATCGAAGCACAGTCACTATTGACGCCCCAAGTTTTTCTCTTCTGCTTACAGATGTGCTTGCACCTTTCAGTTTTCACACAATGCACCTTTCACACAATGCATGAACTTTGAGTCTCATGAAATGTGACTTGCACTTACACTCACCAACATTGAAAGAATTGTCTGATAAAAAGTAAGAAAGAAGAAAAAAGAAGGTTGTTGCAATGCTAAGAAATACTAAAGGACAGCAAATGCTGCTATTTCTCAGCTCGCAGAAGCACTCCTGCAATTGGGAGTTCAAAGAAACATAGAAAGTGGAAGATGGCATGTGACAGTCTTTATAGGAAAAAATTGTTGATCATAAGACAAGTGGACTGAGAATATCAAATAAAATGCACCAAGATAGATATGTCAATAGACTAAAGCACTCCTGCAATTGGGAGTTCAAAGAAACTTAGAAAGTGGAAGATGGGCATGCGACAGTCTTTATAGAAAAAAAAATTGTTGATCATAAGACAAGCGGACCTAGAATATCAAATAAAATGCAACAAGATAGGTATGTCAATAGACTAATCCTGTAGGTTAATGCAGAGGTAGTTGGTAGTGCAGTCAGTCTCTGTTCATTTGACCTCATCTCGCCATAAAAATTTGTTTCAATTATCTGGTTCAAAATTTCGGGACACTTTCTAGAAGTCTTAATTATTGTTTGGCATACACTTTGCATCAGCGAAGGCTATGTTTCTTCAGAACTTGTGTACCCGCTGTTCAATCAAGCAGGCTGGCGATTGGATGTGTTTGGCAAGGCACAACATTATTTGTTCCCCATTCACGCTACACAACCCACATTTCAAAGGTGTGTAGCATTTTCGAACATTATGTGAATGCTTGCCCAATAGGACTGATGGCTAATTAGCCACACCTACGACATTGTACTTGCCAAATCACAAGTGAAATTGTTTTTCACACGTGTGGGAAACAATGAAAAAAAAAAAAAAAGTGTGGACCAAGACTAAAAAGATACAATGTGAGAGCTGCATCTTTGTCCATGTTCCTTGTGCTGTTTCCCATACGTGCTAAGGGGAATCAGCTATCCCTCTGTTGCTCCCTGTCAAACAAGGTTGAAGTGCAGCAATATATATATCTTAATTGCATGCAAGCAGGAACACAGACAACAACACTAGGCAACAGACACAACACAATCTCATTTTTTGTTAATGGTAAGGTGGGGAAGACTTTATTGATGCACGTCACTCAGCCTTTAGCTTGTACAAGACTCGATAAAAAGTGCGACACCTGAAAGTAAAACTGGACAGTGGTCCACAGATAAAAATTCAACGCCAAGTGCCATCAACACTCGCGACTGCTGGAATGTGACATTTGGATGAATCCCAAGCCAAACTGCTACTTGAGTGTTTCATTTTGATCTTTACACACGAACAGACAAAAAAAATTTTTTTAAGAGGTAGGTAGTACATAAATGTTAAAAAAAAAAAAATCGCACAGGACACAGAACATGGCAAAATTGGGACAGACTGGCATTCTGGGATATGGATCTCGCTTTGTAACCTCTGTATATAGTAAGTATATATCTATATCTCTTCTCGCTAACATGTCTCTGTTAACATTAACGTTAAAGTGCTGTTAACACTTGGATAAACATGCCAAACATGTGCTGTTTGCAAAACACTTCTTTTGACAAACAACAGTCGACGTGAACAACTCTGTTCAGTTTCGAGCCCAACAATCACAAAGCCTTCCGCCCAGCTTCTTTTAAAACGTGATGCATCATCCATAAACAAGCTCTAAGGCACTTTTGTCGCACAGTTAACAGGCTTCGCTGGACACTTGTCACTCTGGACAGGACAATGTCAACAGAAGTGCTGCTACGTGCAACTGCCGCCAGTAACCGTCAGAAACATGCGTTTTTTTTTTAACCTCTGCAACATGCGCAGCTCCCAACATTAGTGCTTGAAGCACGAACACATCTATGCTGTGTTATGCAAATGCATCACTTCCAACACACAAAATGTTGCGGTGAATGAACTGCGACAGTAGAGTGCGATCTCCAGAGGAGACTGACGCAGGAAACCATCATACAAACCTAAGGAAGCAGTACATAAGCAATCATTTCAGTATGCTGGGAAAGGACAACCGTAGCTCTGACAGAGCAATAGACTGCCACCTCAATAATGGCATGCTGGACAAAGTTTCTCTCTCTCTCTCTCTCACTAAAGAAAAGGTTACTCAGTGGCACAAATCGGCATGCAATCATTTGTTCGGTGCCAGTAACTGCCAACAAGAAGCGCCTCTCTGGTTACGGAGCTCCAGAAGTTGTTTTCTCAGTACTACTGCCACAGACAGACAACTCCAAATAGCTGACGTCTGACAAAAAAAAAAAAGTGTTTAAAAGTAGTCTTCTATGTACACAAGTGGATATCTGGAAGAACTTGACTCTTATTATCAAACGGGACGGAGAAGGGAAAAAGACAACTCTAAACATCTTAATCTAGAACAACTGACAGCCCGTCAAAATTTGGTAAGAACTCCACTCTTCTAACAATGACAACAACACAACAGAATTTAGTGAAGGGTTGCTGTTTAAGTCCACTGTCAAACTCGCAACATAATCCTTCCACCAGGGACCAGAGCACGAAACAAGACGATGTTGCCATAACAAAAAGGGAAGTGCAAGTTAAAAACAGCAGCACTTCACCTCAATAATGGAATGTTTAAATCACGGTCCTTCACCAACAATGCATGGAACAAACTGCAGTGTCTTAACAATGCACCTGATGTCACGACACAAAAACAGCTCCAGTGTATTGTTTTTCCACAGATAATGGATAAGCAACCTTTTGACCCAAATGTATAAGCATTAGGTCTTCAAGATGGGAATGGGATAGCAGTGGGAATGCATTCTTAAGAATGTGTGCACATGTAAAGCATTCAGATAGGAAAGGAGGAAGGAAGTGTCCTGCATAACAGGAGGAACCTAACGATGCTGAACCACAATATAAGCATTAGGTCTTCAAGATGGGAATGGGATAGCAGTGGGAATGCATTCTTAAGAATGTGTGCACGTGTAAAGCATTCAGATAGGAAAGGAGGAAGGAAGTGTCCTGCATAACAGGAGGAACCTAACGATGCTGAACCACAAGATAGTTCAAGTGGCAAGCAAGAAAGCAAGTGCGAGAAAACCAAAACAGCACAGCTGCTATGCTGTAAGTGCTCTTACACCTTCATCAAAGGCTGACAAACATGCCAGAAACAATGTACATCACCAGAAAAAACACCACACACGAGCATTCAACAAGCAACAAACTGCTTCATGAACTTTCAGACAAGCTACTATGTTTTGTTTTGTAAAGCACACGAGTTTAGCTAGCCACAAGTCTTGTGTCATATATTTTGATTCTCGTTTCTCTATAAAGGCCCAAGATTACATGAAAAACATGCACTAGCCAGCCTCAACACACTAAACAGCTGCAAGTGCTAAGTGCAGACACACAGAGAAAAGTGCACCATTTCAGGTGGCCCAATTCTAAGTGGCCCAATTCTAAACTACTTATAATGCAAACACTACAAAATGGTAAAAGCACTTCAAATGTCCATCTATGTATGGCATCATCATGGCAGTATACATGAAAAGCCAAACATGTGGCTTTGGTAATTTGGAAATGCAAACTCTGTTATCACAACACTGTTTTGATCCTTAGTGGCTCTGAATAAATGCAGCTTGTAGGGCACTGCGCCTGCACGGATGTCTTGTGGCTTTGTCCTAAATGCTGCTGCACACACAGCTCGCTGTGTTAGTACTAGCAACAAGCCACTTCAATGTCATAACGACAGCTACTCACTTTGATTCCAGCTCTCTTGACAAGGAGAAGGGCATTAACACATTAAAAGCTCTCCTCTACTGGAATACCTAAAAAGGTACATATGAAACTTGAGCACGTATGAACGTTTGAGGGCAATAAGTGCCGTCTCTCTTGTAGCCGTTGCGGCTGCAATGTTTCCACAACCATACTGAAGCTAAGCATACGGAAGATGTCCACTATGATGCCTGCACAACTGTTATGCCGAACTGATAGTGTCTACAGTTGAACCCCTATATATAATATATTATCGAATATAACAAAGTAAATGTAAAGTTAGAGAATTTTTTTTCATTGTGAATATTATTGGTTAATCTTGCAATGAACAACAGATATAACAAAAGTATTTTCCTGTCAGTGAGTGTGCTTATTACGTGCAGTAGCAGTGAGGTGCTTTGTATATAGAAGTGACAGCTAGTCACTGCTCGTACGCTTAAATTTGCCACAAAGCAGCAAAAGCAAACCTTAGGCTGGATGCACTATGCTTCTCTAGCCAGCATGACTCTGCATCACAGTATTCGTCGTTTTGTTATCACGGCAATTGCCATTAGAGGCGGTGGATGCCCACAAGCACTGGCCAATCAGAAAGTGGCCATCCATATTGTAAATATTGTGAATTTGGGTCCAGAAACTTAACAAGACCGATAGAGAATGATAAAAGTCAAATGCATAAGATTTGGTCCGTTGAATGACAAGACAAAATCTTTTCAAGGTGGTTGATAGTTGCAGGTTCTTTGGAAATCAGTCACACTCATGCTGTTGGAATTATCTATAGATCCATGAAATCTACTAGTACATAATGTGTTTTTTGCTGCAGACAGATGAAGTAAGAGATAGCCTATCTAACTCTAAAAAACCACCTAGTTCTTACTGTTGTGGCATTTTGACTCAAATCTTTCTCTTGGTTCAGATGAACTTGGTAAGTAAAAGTTTACATAGCTATAGCACACACTGGAAGAGCTAGCATCTGCTATTAGTGCCTCACACTTGTGGCAATGATATATCAGCTTCTTCAGACACACCACTATGTATAAATAACACCCAACTACACATTGCTATCAGTTGAAGTTCGGCACAGCAATTGTACAAGCACTGGAGAGGCTCTAGACACACAGCACAGATGCAACATTGCGTAGGTCTTTTAGCTGCAACACACTAGGCAAGCTGAACAACACAGACAAGAAACCAGTGCCAAGTCGGGGTGTACTTCAAGCAGCGTCACCTACTAGTAAGGAATGACAAGTTATGGGTGCACTACTGTCTTCAACATCAAAGCTGCAACAATGTTCTCAGGTGTCTAGTAACAAAGTAGTTACAACAGGAACCTTCACATCAGCATGTTTTCCAATGAAGCCCACTCAAAGCATGCCGACACACGAAAACATCCACAGATTGCGCTATGATGTTGGTGATTTCTAAAATTGGCTTGACATAGATGGGGCTAGTACTATTTGCCAGTCAAAATTTTGACTGCAAAATATTAAGTGGTAAGCACTGGTACACTTGTTTGGCGGTTGAAAAAATGTAGCCAGCCTGTCGATGACTTCTTGTTGTAAAGATGCGTGTGTATGTTAGTGCAGATACTGACACATAATGGAAGCCGCGACCATTCAAGACAAGTGTGGAAAAGCGCCAGCTATGGCATTAGAAGCCATGGTTTGACAGCACTCGTAGAAATGACGCTTAGGCCACAAAACAACCTCTCTGAAATGCGGTATTGCACAGGGATTCCATGGCGCTGGCAGCACATCGCGACTTGCCAAATGTTATTGTTAGCCGACCTCTAAAGGGTTAGAATATCCATTACAGTTACCTCATTAAGAATTAACTATATTGAACTATCTATGCCCTCTAAATTTGGAAAAAGAATTGGAATCTTTGTATAATTTTCACATGTAATGTCTTTTTTCAACCGCCAGGAATGATTTAAAAAGAAATGGTATTTCGATGTTCGAGAACGCGTGATCCATCACACAAGAGATGGAAATGGTAAAGCAATCAAAAAGAAGCTGCTTTTTCTTGTCATAGTGACAGTAGGCATTACGAGCTTGTTCGATTGGCCACATTCCTGCTTTATGTCCACAAATAAAGAGAGGGGGGGGGGGGAATTTCAAGTCTTTTAACCTTCTCACCGAGAGAATGCACCCACTTTTGTATGTAACTGCCGGCTCAACAATCACCTTGAATGCTGTGAAGATCTGCCATTATAGAGTTATCTCTTCTTTCACTATGAAACCTGTCAGCATTCTTGTGTTAGCACTAGTCAGAGGGGGAAAAAAATGCGGTGCTGTTTTCTCTCATCCTTACTGATAATGAACAATGAATGGCAATGCTAAAGGCACGCTGGGCGTGCATCACATGACCTGGCGTGTTTTCACCATGCCCCTACAGGAATAAAAACTAAAGCAACTCTCTCCTACTCAATGATGTGTAGCGATGTGAGCTCACGGCATGCTCCAAAGACAGCATAACTACATTGTAAGCAATAGGTATTCTAGAACATCTCTCTCTTCTGTTTGTTCAAAGATAAATCTTGTGATGACACAGATGTATGAACTGCCTCACAAGGATAGTGAAAACATTCTCCACTCTCATCAGAGAGAGTGCTGTAACATCAACTGGCAGCAAACACTGGCAGCTGTTGGCATTGCAGTTTGCACTTAGACGAGGTAAGGAGAAAGCTTTCAGGTATGATCGTTTTGCTATCTCAAGCGGGTACCTGAAAGTGCACTGCACTTCGTGTTGGTGCTAACAGGTAACATGGTGCATGGCAATCCAGTTTCACACCTCGTAAGTCAAAGACACATCAAATGGATGCTACAGCAAACAACCACTGGGTGCTACTTCTCAAAGCAGTCAGCGAGGAAGGCGCAGCATACTGTCTGTTTCATCGTCTGCCACACAAACACAACAGCAGAAGCAGGGGTAACAGCAGACGACAGACGACACGCAGCACACTGGAGGTGGTCGAAACCTGACTCTCGCACTTGGGTGGGGGAGGAGGGTCCAGCAGGGGTGTGTACAAGCAAGGATGCTAGCGGGGACGATTTGTCGATTTTCCGCGGGCGGAGGATAACGAGGGTCACGCACAGTCCTGTCAGTTTTCGTCGCCTGCCAGCGCGCAACAGCAGAAGCAGGGGTGATGCAGCGGGCGAGGCGCGCCGCTTAAAAGTAGCGGAATTCACCTTTCTTCCCCTGTCGCTCGCGGCGGACCCAGTCGGCCGGAGCAGGCGGCTGGCGAGGTCCGCCTCCACGTGGACTTCCCATTCCCAGTCCCGATGAACTCATCGAGTCACCCCCGAGGTCATGAGGTGGTGAGGAGTCACCCTGCAACATGAGATGAGAGACCGGAGCTGTTAGATGGCGTTAATGGGTACTGCATCGTACTTAACATGCTAACTTAAACATGGAAGTGAAACAGGTTATGCAGACAGCACAGCACAAGCTATCAGTTGAGTTCACGGATAGGACTGCTATACAAACAAAAGGACTAGCTTACACATCTTTTCTCATCCTGGAGCTTGTAAAATATAAAGACGAGGCAGAAAGGGGCAAGGCAAGTAGACAAATGATATTGACATGAGAGCGCAGTCTAGCAAATGCTATTATTAATATGCATAGCTTAACGGAGGCAGACTACAAAGTAAAGAAACAAGCATGATCATGTCTTAAGAAGCTATTTGGAGCTGGTAGAAAAGCAAGCACATTAATCTGGGGAAGCAGCAGATTACTTCTGAAGGCCACTGGATCATTTTTTTTTCTTCTGTCAAACTTTTACTATCACTCCCTCCCTCCTCTTCTGTAGTGAAATTGTACAGACTAGTAAAATTAGCTCATAAACAAGACTTTGCTCTGTACACAATTTTTTTTTTCCTTTTTCCATCCTGTGTGTTGAGCTAGTGACAGTACAAAGATAAGAGATTCCCATAATTGCAGTTTCTAAGAATTGGAAGAAAGCACAAAAAATGGAATGCATACATCACAGTGAAGTGGTTTTAATTAAGGTCACTAATAGCATCACAACTGCTTCACAGTAGTTGAAAATTTGGCATCCGTTTTGTGCATGAAACGGCTGGTGCACCTTACAGTGCAACTGAAAAGGCACTACAGATATTAGGCATTATTCGGGGCGAGGACATACCGTGGCGCCACCATGCGGAGTCATCTATGTGATGTGCAAAGTTGGATTCTCCTGCTCAGCCCGCAGCTGCTTTCGCGTCATCTTTTTATTATTATTATTATTATTATTGTACTTCCGTTCGCTGAAATCAGTAAAATACTGCTATGGCTTCGTCACTGACTGTACGATATGTTAAATAACTGTTCAGAAAAAATTAATTTCTTTATAAAGCCTCAGTCACCGCCCCCATTGCCGGGGTTGTCTGCTATGGCCACCGACATGGAAACCACGGAGGCCGAGTCCGCTGCTTTTGTAAAATCTAAGAAACCATTGTGTCGAATTCAAACTAAGCATCAAATGGGCTTTAGCGTGTTATTGCAGTAAAGAAACATATTTGGCGGCAAGAAACGTGTGTAACATGTCCACCGTGCAATTTCATTCATTGTAGGTTTGCATCTACAAACGGGCCACGGTTGACACAACAAATAGCGTTTGCAAATTTATATTCCTGTTTAGCACTCATACCCCCATGGAGGAGGACGCAAGTGGTTTCTCTCTTTTGTGGGAAGCAACCAATGCTTTGAGGTGCATGCAGCCGTGATCTTTCTCACATGATATTAGGCATTCACACGAGAACCATATGCATGTGCGCGCGTCATTCAGAGAGTTTAGCTGTGTTATTTTTTTGACAGGGGATCCCTCTGTGATGTAGCTAGATAACGTTCTACATTTTCGCCAGTGTGACAACGAGCACACGCTTGTCTACGGCACTATTTTAATATTTATCTGTTGCTTCTTATTGCGTGAATCTTGTACGGTTGTCACACGGTGCATTTTCGATAGCAATCGAACCAGATCAGGATCGAATTTTTCGAGGACTGACTCCCTTCCACAGCTTGCTCAAAAGGGCCAATCGTGATCAAGAAATTTGGTCCTGATCGGGCTCACTCGTGATCGAAAATGCACCGTGTGACACCACAGCTCTGGGCGCAAGGCAGCGCTTTTTCTACCCTGCTGCAAAAGAAAGAAATGTTATGCTGGCGGTTTGCGGCCGACGAACAGTGCCCAGCAATTGAAACGCAAAACTAGGAATGTGTGTGGCTGCGGGCAGTTCTTTCGCAACCGGTGTGCGCTGGGAACGCCGAGCTGATGCATTTCTGTATCACATGAAAGCAAGAGTCTTTGTGCTGCATTACGACTGCATTTGGCCTATTGTCGATCACCTACTGCTCACGAGCGGCGTGAAAAGCACCGGCTGCCATGCGCTCCAAGTATTGTGTATCACTCACTGAACACTGTATGTGAGCGATCGTCTATCGTCGTCTGCTACTCACCGAACATTTGCGCTCAGAATCCGTACACAAAGTCGTCTTCACGGAAGTGCTTGCTGCAAACACGTGCATATGAGCTCGGTTCTTTACTCATTCGAAGCTTTATCAGCCATGCATTGCGCGGTTTCTTATCTTTGGAGTAAAAGTGAAAGCAGTGAAAGCTCACGCCCTGTTCCTTCGCGTTCGTAGTGCACTGCGGTACGGAGCAGTAAAGTACCACGCCGCCAATAACTTTCAGCGCACTTTCCCAGCTTTGTAGTCTTTGGTGTCCGCGCACATGAAGTGAGTGCAAAACAACGCTGTTATAAGGGGGGAAAACACTAGGAAATCGCAGTTAAAAAACGCGTTTCAACCGTCCGCTTCCGTTCGTAGAAGCAAGGTGAGATCACGTGATCCAACTTTGCACGTCAAAACGATTGCAGCGCCTGCATCTCCAGTGGTGGGACTCGCGCCCAATATGCTGCACCGTTTTGTATGACTGCCTAGTTGGGCATGTAATACTTTTCCAAATGCTACTTCAAAGAGACGGTGAATTGCAATAGAAACTAGCTACAAATAACCAACTCTATCTGAGCTACACCATGGAAAAACTGAGTGCAAACAGGTGTTCATGCCAATTACCTCAAGGCCCATTTCGGCAAACGCTCCACCAGGTGGGTAAGGAGAGCGATCGTAGTTCTCGCGGCTCGAGGAGCGCTCATAGCCAACACTGCCGGAGTCGTCGGCATGGTATGCTGTGACGATGGTGTGCGGCACATGGCCAACCTGGCCTCGGATGTTGCGCGTCTTCCACCACTTGCGGCTATCATCCAGGATCTGCAACGATGGAGGCATCTAGCTCAACAGTCAACATGGCTCATTTGTGAAAGTATGCTAGCTAATTCTACACCACTGAAAAGCTGTTGCCAGTCTTCACATAGCTATGACAATGAGCTTAACAACCTTATGCTCACAGCAAGATGCTGACAATGTAACGGCCTAAATAACCGAACAACACTGTCATGTGCTGCGCTCAAATGTCAAAGCACTGCTGCAGCTATTACCAAGTATCTTACACTGCTTTAAGGTTCCTAAATCGAATATAAATTAAATTGAGGGATTTAATGTCCAAAACCTGCACAACAGGTTATGAGGAACGCCACAGTGGAAGGCTTCAAATTAATTTTGACTACCTGGGATTCTCTGTGCCCACAAAGGCAGGGTACACAAATGTTTTCCCACTGTGCCACTGCCGGCAATCGAACCCGCGACCTCATGCTCAGCTGTCACTGCAGCAGGTTTTTAATGGAAGAACCACCGAAGAACCGAAATTGCCAGTTACAAGCACTTGTCAACTTGTCATACATAGAAGCATCCTTCAAATGGCTCCCGCATGCCCTGTAGTGCTGGCAAGATTTCTTCCAGAAACAATGGCCATGGCAAGCTGGAGAAGCCATTACAGTGTTGGCACTGCAGGATTAGATGACACGAGACGTTAAGACTTCTAAAATTGGCTGAGCAAAATGTCTAGATGGAATCCAATGTGGCTTTTGTGAGAAAGTAGTGAAAGACTGAAGCAAGCTCGTACCTCGAGGAATTCTCCCCGCACGACGGTCAACTCTTTGTCGTTGTTGGCAGTCCGGGGGTACACCACTTGCACTACTTTGGCTCCCTGGTCACGGAGGGCCTCGGCCCACGCACGCCACTGCCGCTGTGGATCGCCTCCTCCAGCTTCCATCGAGTCCACACTGAGCTCCGAGCGTTGGTCCCGCGGGTCCTGCAGGTCTGACTCCGATGGAGTCTGGGTGCCAGGCCTGAAACACGAAACATGACGCCATAAGAGTTTACAGCAAAACAGTACCTAGGAGGAAATGCGGGAATAATCTCTAAGCAGATTCTTGTTGTGACAGATCACCCAGTACAAGAACGGTGAGAAGTACGGCTATCACAATTTGCTTGGTTTGTTGCTCGTGGTATGTGACTCATCACTAGCTTCGTTGATCATTTATCTATTTAAGTCCACTGCAGCACAGGTGTCTCTGCCAGACATCTCATAAGTACTCCTGGCCACATTAACCAAACCCACTCCCACTAAGCCCTTATATTTCCTTATGTTGTCTGTCTTCAACTGTGTTTCCCTTTTCTTGGTACCAATTGTTACTCTAATAGACTACCACTTTTGTGTTCTATGCTTTAGACAACCTGATGCGACTATGAATGTTTAAATGTCCTTTGGCAGAACTTCAACCAAAATAACTTTCTTTTTTCTACATTATTACCTGCATGCAAACTTTATCATGAGAAACACAAAGTATGCCATAAAATCATTGTTTGGTTGTACAGTTGTGGCAGTTACACACAAGGACAGCGCTTCACCACCCTTGTGAAATTTTTGTAATGCACATATCAGTAACCCAGTAACCACTTCCCTGACATTCTGGTAATCCCATGGTTAAATTTTGCCTATATGAACAAGCAATCTTCCAAAATGAGCCACCCATTGACAATGCCTTAGATTATTAGGCTGCTTTTGCACTGCAGGCAAATAGAAAATTATTTAATTCTGCTAGTAATTGGTGTCATTGGATAAGTTAATGAAGAAAGCTGGGCTAGTTAAAGCGCGACATTAAATATTTCAAGTGTTTTTTAAAAGAAAGAATCATTCAAAATTTTTGTAAGAGATGCTAGTATGCATTTGTTTGAAGGCACACATGTTCAGAAGTATAAAGGTGAGAAATGTAGAATAATACATTAAACTTTTTTCATAAGACAAGAAGGTGATAGGCGTATGTGCAATGCAGCAATCACACTGTCAAATAATTTGATTACCTGTCTCAGCAGCTACGTGCTATGCATGCTTGATGAGTAGTGATTGGCATGGCAGTGATGGCCATGATACTGATGCCTCACTGGATATACAAAGTGTATAGCTGTTCAGCAAGGGAAGAGCACACATAGAGAAGATGACACATAGAATCAACTCATCCAGCTTTCCACCTGTAGCAGTGTGCAGTTGTGCTTTATGCTATCGGATGAGCACGAACAGCAGCAATTACTTGCCTTTCCATATGGTCCCGTGGAGAGAAGCCCCGATCGTAAGGCGATGCCTGCAGTGGTCCTGGCATGCGCTCGTTGAGATAGTCGCTGCCACCATAGCGACTGTCCATGTCGTGCTGTGAGGACACTACGTTTCCACGATGGGCGTGGTAATCGGGAACATCCCGCAGTTCCACCTGCAAGCAAATGGAGAAACAGGATGCACAATGTTACGGGCAATGCTGGGAGTGGATGTTACGATTATGCTAAGAATACAGCCTGTTGCTGTTTTTTCGCATGAAGAAATAGTATTGTACAGCGATGCGTCCGTGAATCATGAATTCACCTGTGCAACCACAGGGATATAATAATGCGTGAGCAGCACTGTGTCAATCATCCATCGCTTGTTTACATGTAGAGATGCAGACAACACATTAGGAAGCAAAACACACTGATTCATTGACTGAATCTCTGGCTATATATACTGCATTTATGACACTAGTATATGCAAGTGAGGGACGTTTGTTTTCATGTTAATATTTACATGTCGAACTGGAAGAAATCAGTAGCTGTGAGTCGACTATTATGCTGCTGCTCTGTTTTGCATGATTCATTGATTGAACATGCTGTTTAAACAGCATGAGAGAATTTATCATTCCCAGAACCTGAGCCCATGCTGACAAATCCTCTCTTATGCAAGTGTGGCATGAGACTGGCCATCACTACGGCAACTGTATCTTCATCATACAAATCGCTAGCATAACTGGCGGACACCGGAATGCTGGCTGATTGGATAAAGATTTAAAGGGATACGGACACGAAATCTGAAAATTGTACGAAAATGCTGAAAATGAATCCTCCATGTGTGATTATATCGAAAAGAAGTAGTCACTTAGCTCATTTTTGAGCCGATGGCTTTATTTTTGGCGTTTTTGTGAGCGTGCGCCTTCGCCGCCCGACCCGCGGGAGTTGGAAGGCGTGACGTCACGACTCACTCGTTGGATACCCAGCCCGCCGGCCGCGGTCACTCGAAGCGCGCTGACGCCGCCATCGCGAGCATGGATTTGAGTTCTGGTGCCTCTACCAGCGATGAGAACATGTCTGAAGACGAGGACCATTCTAACTTGGCAATAAATATTACCGTTTACGGTTACGAGCCTTCCGCGTCAAGCGACGAAGGAGAGCAGGCGGCTGTGGAAGTGCCAGTCAGGTTTTCGCGAACCGTAGCGCGACAATTTCGCTTTGCACCAGACACTTGTGCAAGAATTGTTTGTCATTTCCTCTGTAAACTTGCTTTTTCAAGAGCGCAGGCAGGCGAGGCAGCTGCGGGGTACTTCAGCACTGCGTGCCACGGCGGCCGCATTTCGATGGGGGCGAAATGTGAAAACACCCGTGTACTTAGATTAAGGTACGCGTTAAAGAACTCCAGGTGGTCCAAATTTCAGGAGTCCCCCACTATGGCGTGCCTCATAATCAGATCGTGGTTTTGGCACGTAAAACCCCATAATTTAATTTTTTCAGCACTGCGTGGATGACCGAATAGTAGTTTATGCCGACAGATGGCAGCACCTGTCTGTCGTTCTGCCCAGTTTTTTTATGTGGAGAAAGTAGAGCTATGTGTGTGTCTGATCTCGTGAGTCACGCTCGCTAACCTTGTATTGTTTTACTATGCTTTGCCAACATTTTTAAAGACATTACTGCCTTCGTGCCCAGCCTCGGGCATGTCGCCCCAGCGAGCCGCACACTGCTCAAGAAGGCTGCAAGTGAACGAAAACAGTACCGACGTCTTTTCGCCTCCTGTTTTCCAACGCGCCGCTGATCATTTCTGGCTTGCGTTTTCGTGACAAGACCGATGGCACAGCGTTAGGCAAGCATTGCCTTTTGAGCGGCATGACAGGGCTTTTCAGCACAGGCGGGCTGGCCACATAATCATCGTCGACGAAGTGGTCCGTGCAAATGAAGTCATTTTTAGAGGTCTCCAGGCTGTGCATGGTGACTAACAGGCATGTATCCAAAGTTTACACACCTTCTCGTCTCTGGGAAACGTGTGCAACGGCGTGTCACGACCGACAATGCTGGTATAACAGCTATGTCTGGGCATTTCCTTCCACCGCGACGAACGCGTCAATACCGAGCGACGACCACGGGAAGGCACGTGTAAGACGCATCACCTGCGTGGAGCGCTGACGGGAATAATGTTTCGGCAGACCACGTGCGAAGATCGCCGAAAGGGGTTAAACAAACGCTGCAAGGGACCGACACCCCCGGAAACACTGCGATGGCTGTGGCCGACCTTGGCATGCGCGCGCGCCCCGGTGGGGGTAATGACGTAAAACTTAAGCTTCTGCCGGCGGCCGCTTGGAGGCAAGGTGCGACAGAAAATCGCAAAAATAAGATGTTTCTCGTTCTTTTTTTCAAAGCAGCTTGTTGTATTCGTCATTTTCAACAGTTCAACTTTTGTTCCGACGCAAAAAAACCACCCGCCAACTTTTGTGTCCGTATCCCTTTAATGTCATGGAAGTTTTGCAAGTACTGGCCCTGTTTTTCTGGACAACCCCATGACGAAGGCACTACTAAATATACAAAGCAAGCTAATGAGAAGTCAAGGACTAATACATTGAATCATGTTTCTACCAAAAGTATAACAAGGGACATTATATCAGTATCATATGATATGCAAATATTATGTGCAATCAAGTCCTTAGCACAGTATTTCCGAAGGACCACAACTGACCTCTTCCTGTGACCGTCGGCGCATACGGGGCGGCTGTGAGGGTGGTGGAGCCTGGTCGTCAGATCCGCTACAGTCGGGCGCCCATCCATCCGAGAAGACGGGCTGGTAGCTCTCCGACTCGTAGCCTTTCCACATGTCCCGTGGAACCACCCATGCATCACCCAGGCTGCAAGCACAAACGAAGTAAAGAAGTCAGGTTCCAATCTCTACAGCAAGGCACTACAATCGAAGTTAGCCTTTACAAAAGTGAAAGCACTGCCAAATGAAGTAAATAAGGAGACCCTTAAAGCATGGAGGAAGAAAAAAAGACAAGCCGTTACGTCACTCTTTGTAAAGCCAGAGGCACCAGCAGACCGTCATGCCACTTTGGAAACTCCTGCTCTGGATGTATCTGGCGGTTCAGCTCCTCAAGCTTCTCTTCAATAATGATAGCAAGGTAATCTTGAGCATGCCTGGCGAGGCGGCGCTAAGCCTAGTATCAACAAATGTAACGCGTTGCCAGTGCTCGCCAAACTTGACAGGGGCATGGGGCCAAGAAATGAATGACATGTGACTTCAGCCACATTTTTAAACTCTCCATGTGAAGTGTATGTAAGCAAGGTCTTGCCCATGTTTCTATGGCAATAGCTCTTATAGGAATGTTCTTTGGCTTGAGATAATGCATAGCAATACATATGTAGCCTGCAGACTGGGGAAAAGAACAAAACAAAAAAAAACAATACAAGAATCCTGGGCCTGCTGCTGGCCAGCTGTGTTACCTCAGAGCCACATTACCTGTGTTTAGTGCTTTGCATCAAACAATGCTGCAGCGTCATATGCAAAAAACTAGTGTGCAGAATGTGACATACATAAAATGAGAAAAAGAAGACACTGATGATGCACCTGCCTTACTTCTGGTCTGGCACACTGCTTACATGAATGCTGTCCATCTGTCCTTGACGTACCAGTAATGTATGCCTGGCCTTTCTGAATGACCACACTCTCTTCATATGCGAGCCAAGTAAATATAATTAAGCTAAAGCAAGGGGGAACATTTGGGGGTTATTAGGGCACCAGCTGCTGCTGCGACATCTATGGGTTCACACAGGACTGTGTGGGTTTCTTTCTTTGTCCTTCATGCCCTAATGACCGTACTCTAAACCTGTCCAATCCATCGACTGACCTGTGCCAGAGGTCACTCTCCTTGGACGTGCAGCAGTTGGCCAGCAGCTCAAGTGCGTCACGTGTGAGCAGGGGACTAACGACACGTGCCGCCAGGCTGGCACCCGTGCCAGGACGGCCACAATCTCGCGCTGCGTCTACGATCACCGCAAGCGGAGTGAACAGGAAGTGGACCAGCTCAGGGGAGTTTGGCTCGTGGATGTGGTTCTTGAGCTTGGCCTGCGACACAATGAGACAGCAGGTGTTGAAGTTTAGCGCTGTGTGTGAACTGGAAAGCACCAAGGTGGCAGGGAACAAAGCAAATTAACAAGGGAGATTTTAGAAGCAACACAGATTGACAAGATGAAGAACAGCTGTATTAGCTGCTCTCCAGTTTTTGTTTTTTCCAGGAAAGGAAAGATTTTTAAGCATTTGATTGCCAGATAAAGTCGGGTTGGTCTGTCACTTCATTCGATCTTATTTTTTTCTTCTGTATCTTGTGGTTCATGTTGTGGTCTTAAAATACTCGTTTCTGTAAGTGCCCCTTCGATTCCTTTTTGCCATATCGCCCAGACATGTACTCCATTCAAGCATGAACATAAACATGCCCGACAGAAATAAAGCTTTAGTTGCGGTTCTCTTCTAATGTTTATCCATTTGTCCACAAGCAAGCTGCCTTTACAACAGTGGGCAACCAACTAGCTGAGCAATATTGCCTCAGCAACCACAATGAGCTTAGTAAGAAGCTTTGATTGACTGATTGATTGATTAATGAATTGATAAATTTTTACATCCAAAAGCTAAATGTTTAGTGGAGGGCTCACTATAGAGAAATATGGCATGTCCGTGAACTATTTCCGTTTACCTAGACCTGCCATCTTGTGCCGCTGAGTTCAGCTTGTGCGCACAAAACTAAAATTGCAATGACCGTGTGCTACTTAGCTGCCGGTGTAAAAGTGCTGGCAGTGACAATATTTAATGTACATGTGGTGCCTTACTGTGCTCTTTCGACGAGAACACCCATACAGCACATAACGTCCCAGACAATTACTTCTACAAAATGTTGTGAGGTGGTTCTGCTACCATCTAGTGTTCTGGTGCTCCATAAACAGGAATTGTATATGGCCAGGATAAATCTGAATTATTTTGAACATATTGGTTTTCCTTGCCCGTGCCAAAATCTCAGTATACATGGGTGGCTTTGCATTTGCTTATCATCAGAAGGGACTCACCATTGCCAGGAATAAAGTTCCCTTCATACTCAGCCTGAGAACACTATGGCTGCTGAGCCACATAAGCATGGTAACCGAAAGCGTTATGGTGTGTACTGGTATCCATACACCCTCTATGCACTACCATATGAAGCCAACAGATAATAAAGCCAAGGAGAGCATAGGAGAAGGTATTTGTAGTTTTTAATTGAAGTATAGAAATGATAAGCTAAATGAAAATGAAAGTGGATGAAAAAACAACTTGCTTTCGGTGGGAGCCGAACCCCTATGCTTTCGTTGGGTTCATTATCTGTTGGCTTCATATGGTAGTGTTAAGAGGGTGTGTGGATACCAGTACACACCATAAAGCTTTCGTTTGTGATTAACAGAAATCAAAGCCTTCGGTTTCCCTACTTCCGCTTAATAATGTTCGTTATATTAAGCATAAAGAAGTGAATGTAGCAGTTTGTAGAATGTAGCAGCATTAATGAAATACTTTTTGCAGTACCCAAACACAAAATAAAAAAATTTAGAGCTGTTCCATTTAAGTGGAAAGTCGATTTAAGCAATTTCTATTTAACAAGATTCTAGTGTATAACAATGGTAAAATGGCGTACACTTTGTGAACAACTTAAATTATAGTGACTCACAGAAAGAGAACTTTGATTCAGAGCTTTCAGCGGGCCATGAACAGCCTTATGCTGATTAGAGAGTCAGTGCCAAATATAGACAAGACAATCTGACGCTCTGCTGGACAAAGTTCTGTGTAAGCGAACCATCTGCGAACATGATGTGGAGACACATGTTTTCAAATAAAAAAATTGTTGTGCTAGAAAAGCCCGCTCCCTAACTCACATCATTGAAACAGCATTAAGGCTTTCTTTTCAACAGCAAGAACCAAATCAGCCCCAAATTTTTAGAAAAAATAGGCTCCAAGTGAACACACAGAGCAACAGTGTTTCAGAAAAAAACAATCCTTGGGAACTTACCAGAAGGTTGAAGGACAGTTTGAACTTCTGCAGGATGTCAACAAATTCTCGATCTGGTGGTGGCTTGGCACGCATGCTCAACATTCCATCTGCAGAATCAAGAGATCACACGTCAATAATTACCTGGGTAAGTGACTTTAGCTTTCTACAACACTAATTTTTCAAGGAAGTGTTTTTCAAACAACTGAGTGTTTTGAAAAAGAAAATTGTGATATGCATCTGAAGATTAATACGATGTGAACTGAATCAATGTGAAGTTAGGTAAAAGTAGGCACATAGAATAATGGCATGTGTGCCTACTAGCCATGTGAAACGCCTGAAGATTTCTTGGGTGAAATTCTGGCATGCAACCATCATTTGGTGTAACCCATAAGGAAAAGGTATACAACCCATGGTAAAGAAGACTTCAAACATTGTCATGAAAGAAATAACTTGAAAGCAAGCAGAGAAGTGCCAGCTCCCCAGTATCTTCCCACTTGCCTCCGAGATCCTTCTTTTTGTTCTTGCGTGACTTGCGGCGACGCTCCAGCTCCCGGTAGGCCGCGGCAGCATGCTGAAGTCGGGCGATGAATCGTTCGATGTCATCAAAGCAGTGGTTCAGGATAGCCTGAAATCAAAGAAAGACAATGTAAAGTGTCACTACCGTCTCACGCGATTTGTTCTGAATTAAATTATATAAAAAAAAACCTTCATTTTCAATGTTGCAGATGTTGCAGCATGAGTGTGATAATAATGATATAAGGAATATCTGCCTGGATGGCTTTTTAGACAGTACAAGTGCATGAGGACAATGGGTAGACAGCATGTTGCCTAATTCACTTTTTAGATGGCTTTTTAGGATGGCTTTTAGGATGGCTTTTTAGACAGTACAAGTGCATGAGGACAATGGGTAGACAGCATGTTGCCTAATTCGCTGAATACTATTAGCCTTTCCTTTACACTTACCTGTCCTAAATGGCGACACCAATATGGAGTTTTTGCTAGACCTACCAGTTTGGCCCTAATATGAACACACACACATCATATTTTACTACATAAAAGTGTAAACTTAACGTTACGTCGAATTACATGAACTTAATGTTACATCAAATTACATAATGCATACCTATACCTTTCTCTCCTGTGTGATGCACTATCTTTAGCTCTCCTATGTGAGCAGTGAGAGCAGTCTCTCTAGCCTTTGTAGCATTGCCTGCTATGTATGAAATGATATAAACAAGAGTTCAAAGGAATGCAGTGATGGATGTGCGGCTCCAATTGCTACAAACTGCTCCAAAAGAGAAATGCTGCTACATGCTGCGCCAAACCGTCATTTTTGTTAGTACAGTTGAGTCCCGCTACAACGAAATTCACGGGACACGCGAAAAATTTCGTGGTGGCGGAACTTCGTTGATGCGAAATTTGTATGTATGTACGTACGCCAAACGGCGAAGCCGCAAATGAAACCGAAACCATCGTTCGGGAAATTTTCGCGATGGCATGGGGGCAAAGGTTTAGACATACCGAAGGCAGCCGTTACAGTGTCAACTTCACGAGAAAATCGATGTCGCGCTGTTGCATTTCATGCTGTTACAGCATTTTTCGTACATTGCGACCGACGCCTAACCCAACATGCGTGCCCGGCCGATCGCGAAACACTCACTTTGCGGCACATGCACAGTCGCAATGAAGCGGTTTGAATTATCACAATTTCACTGCATATTTATGACAAAATCGGCAAGCTTGCACTTACCGGAAGTTTTATTTCCAGAAGACGGTCAGCCTATATTTCTTACGCTTCACGGCAAGCAAAGGCGTTACGCGGGTCTCACAGTTCGTTAAAAGAGCCATCGCAATGTCATTGTCGTGGGTTCTGATAACTTTTCTGATGAGTTGAAAAGGATTCATTACTTTCAGAGTAGTCGCCGGAGTCGGTGTGTGTAGCGGATTGTCATTTGCCCCAGATAACGACAAGTTAGCATCTTGTTGACAACAGCGGCTGCGGCTGCGGCGCGGCTGCTCGGGCGCTATTTTGAAAGCAATCTGCGACATGCACAAAGTGAGTGCCTGCGCGGGCCTCCTCTTCAAAGCGATCTACGATGTGGGTAAAGTGCAGCTAGTGCCGGCAGAGTCGTGTGCGATTTGCTTTCGACGTTTAGTTCGCGGTGAAGCGAGAGACGGCAAGGAGGTCAATTCGCTCGCTGCTATTGCCGTGCCTTCTCACTCCAGCGTGTTGACACCGAGTTTCCGCGGTTATCTAGCGAGGTGTGTTCATGTTTACCTGTGTACGCGTGTCACCGTGCTCGGTAATTTAGTTAGCGAATGTTTAAAAGTTTGTACGGGCAATAAAACTACTATCCTTAGTTCGTATAGCTGTCTACTAATCTGCTATCGCAATCGATGTTTTGTCTTTCGGGCGAACCCTGTGATATTTTTTCCTTCCGCTTTCTGCCTCGGCGATCATATGTGCCTTCTCCTCGAGAGAGAGAGAAATTTGCGCTTATTCGTTGGCGTAGCCATTTCGACCGGACACAGATCACAGAAAACGGCAGCGATTGCGGTGATCCCCTGCAGTCTCGCGAAGGTGCGTGATAACCATGCGTGGCTATGGATTGCAGTGGCTTAAGTCGGTATTTTGAATTTGATTTTGTTCGCGAAAACCTCGTTCAAGCGGACACACGATCGTCACAGCTTTGGAAGGGCCTTATAATTTGACTACTCGGCAGTTTCAATTTCAATTCAGTCTTAGTTTCGTTCTCGAAAACTTTGTTGAAGCAGAAATACCAAATAAAACGCCTTCGTTATGAAGGGACTTTTTTTGTATTATTTTCTATGGGCAGCTGACGGGGAATTGGAAAATCTTCGTTGTGGCGGAAATTTCGTTGTAGCGGCATTCGTTGTAGGGGGATTTGACTGTAAGTGCTCTGAACCTGCTTCGAAATGGCGCTATGAGAATAGAGACGAGCAACTTCAACCGTGCGACCAACCGGTGAGCCCTAAAGAAACCGAAAGCAAGCTGTATACTATCATCATTTTTGAAAACGCAGTGAAGCCAATCGTAGCCTCGGCTGCAGCCGAGCTTGCCGAGGCATTTTTCAAGGCACACGGTCTCCACGGTGCCTATGGCGGAATGTGTGTGAGATTACTTGGATCTCATACTAACTACCAACTGCAGCTGTGGCAACTGTAATATGTGACTGGTTAATTTTACATTGTAATGCACAGCTTTATTGGCTTTGATCTCATTTCTGCCACAAGAACTGGCATTTAAAATATATCGCTCATTTAGCTGTATTTCTGAAGCTGACATGCAGACTATCGGTAAAATGTGAAAGTGACTAAGATTACTTAGATCTCATACCGATTATGAACTGCTTCTTTGGTAACGGTTATATGTGATTGTGGTTACTTTTATGATGTGGTGCTCAGCTTTACCGGTTTGATCTCATTTCTACCAGATGTAACGCTATTTTTAATATGGCTCATTTTACTGTGTGTTCGATAACCATCCACCTTCTTAATTGTTTGTTTCTTGCAATTTGCGTTGATTATTGAGTGTGCAATATGTTTCATAACAAATAATGAGATGCTTCGGTGATGCTTATTTTGCCATGTGCTTTCCATCACTGGGAATTCGAAAATGTTACTCACCACGTCACGCTCGTACTTCTCGCTCGTCGTTGAGCTGGTCTCGTCATTCGATTCGCGTGCGTAGCCACCCCCTCGTGCGTGATGTGCCTCTATCTTGTCGTGAGGTGGAGGTCCCCCGCGGTGCATGGGTACATGTGAAGGCGGTGGCGGAGACCCCTGTGACACAGCAACTGCGTTGAAGATGCTCACTTGTTCGCGCACGTTGATGCCGCCATTGACGGGAGGCTCGGGGGCGGCCACATTTGGCGGTGGGGGCAGGCCTGATCCTCGGTCATGACTGCTGCGCCTGTGTGACCAGGAGAGAAAGGGAAAGAGAATGTGTTATAACAAAGATGGCAGATCCAACACACTCATTGGAATTCCAAAATGCTAAACGGGGAGGGTATAGTGACTAAGGACAAAGAGGCACGATACATGCAAGAACACGGAATAAACTGGAATGGTCGAAAAGGCGGACATTACTTGCATAATAAATCGAAATAAATAATTTACCAATTAACAAAAAGTACCTGTATCGGATTAAATTATTTACTTAATATGCTACTTTTTACTTAATATTTGTTATTGTTAAGTGTATTTGCGGAGTGGTTTAAGAATTGCTTTTGTCTAGCGGGAAATGTTGCATTAGTCAGACTGATAGGCATGACAACGACAAATGTACAGGAAGAATCTGACGACAAAATGAGACTGCGTGTTTTTTCCGCAACATCCAATACAGTATAGACCACTTATAACGTAGCCGCTTATAGTGCAGGATCGGATATAGTGCGGTCTTTTCAGACTCCCGTTAATTTTCCCATAGCACTCCATGTATACACGTATCGCTTACAGTGCAGTTGCGGGAAACAAAATACCGGTTACAGTGCGGCTGCCTGGGAGTACGGAAGTCAGCGGAGACTGCGAATGCTCCCCTCAAACGGGTGCCCCAAGGAGTGCTTGAGGAAGAAAGAGAGACGAAGTGGAGGAGAAGGGCATGTGGTGCGAACGAACAGCCAGTGAGGCTGAAACCAGAATCTTGAGTGCGAGCCGTGAAATATTACGGCGCGCATAGCGAGCGAGGGGCACGAAACTGCCAATGCCGGCCAACGCTCGCTTCACGATAACGGCAGTAAACGAAACTTCAGGGAGCGGGCGGCGCCGGCACGGCACGGTGAAGGGCGCACGCGGAGACTGTGGAATGTGAGGGAGGAGGGCGGCAGGGAAGCGGATTTCGCCTCGGCAACTCCGCCGCTTCAGTGGCTCTCCTCGCCCTCCCTTGTAACTCCCTCACTTTCGACTGTCACCGTGCGCGCCCGCCGCCGTGCAGGCGCCGCCGCTCCAGCCGGCCCAGCGCCAGCTCCCCGAAGTTTCGTTTTCTGCCGTTATCGGGAAGCGGGCGTTTGCCGGCGTGGGGCAGTTTCGTTAGCTGACCTGGGACAGCGCCGCTGCTTCCCTCTGCGCCGTAGCCGCAGCGTACAAGGTCAACACGTGACTAGAAAGTAGAGGAAGCATAAAGGAGAAATAAGGGTTCACTGCCATTTTCTACGCGTAGCTACGGTAGCATGGCTGAGACGTCGGCACGTACACGCATCTTCCGGCGCAACACAGAATCGGCGACCTTGCCATTTGAGAGAGCGCGAAATTTCCACCGCATTTTTTTTTTCTTCGCGCGGGACATTGAGGGGTCTCTCCTAAGCTTTTACTCTATGGCGGTGCCGGAGCAATGCCGGTCGGGGGCGCCTCCGCGTGAATTATTTCGAATTAACGAGATTCGACTGTAAATTGAATGCAAACGTTCTAGCCGCATTCCTCGACTGTCGCATACGTGTGGCGGCTCGGTGCAAGTTTTGCATATGTGCGGGCCTTGAAAATTGTTGCTTTGGTTATAGTGCAGTACCGCGTATAGTGCGGATATTCGCGACTCCGGCGACTTACGTTGTAAGCGGTCTACACTGTATTTTTCCCTTTGAACTTCAATGAGATTTTGGTCTTCGACATTTATGGGAACAGTGCCAGAAGTGCAGTGCAGGCAGTGCGGTATTCTTCTAATGTTATTTACATTTGAGATACTAAATGCATCACCTGCATGAATAAAAAAAGTTATGAACTGATAACTCATTTGCATGAAGCTTGGGAAACAAGCATGCACAAGAGGCATTTTTCGTCTTACCGTCCTCGGCTCTTTCCCATCATGAAGGCCTTGATGTCATCCACCACTTCCTTAGCCTAGAAGTGAAAACAAAAGTGAGCTGTAAATGACCTCTCAAAGTTTTCAACAAACAAGGGCCCGCAGTGCTACTTCAGTAACTGGAAAACTGTTCGGACAAATGAATACACTGATGATACATTTGCCTGGCCACATTTACTGCCCCAAAGCACTTTCCTGGTGCACTTTATACTCTCAAGATTGGGCACCTTGAACCCATTCATCTCGTTCATTCAGAGTGCTGAAAATTTCTCTCATTTTCATATTGTGCAATCGAGAGCTGACATAGTTCTGGTGTTGGCTGGGCGTCTGCTGTGATGGGATTTAAGCACTTGGGCATGTTGTACGTAACCATGCTTGTTTACAACAAAATCAGTGCCGGCGAATTTCTGCTTACAACCTCCAATAACACTGGCAAGTTGTTGAATGTTCAGATTGGGCAAGCCTTCTGTGGCCCCAATCTTGAGAGGACTCTGCATCAGTGCGATCCAAGCTGAAGTGTGATAGCAACCAGTCAAATGTACTATCAGTTAAAAGGTTTAATGTGGCTGAATATCTTTTTATAACAAAATTTTTGTTCATGTACTATATTTTCATGGTCTCACAATATCAAACGCAGCAGAGCAAACCTACCGAGATGCGGACACACTGAAAGATATGCATCTCAGCATGCTCCTGCTGGCTGGATGAGGTCGGGTCATCCTGGACCACAAAGACCAGGATGTTGTTGTATAGCTCTCGTGGGTCATCTGACGTGAATGCTGTTGGGTCGCTGATCAGGCTCATGGGAAAGCGCTCCACCACATCCTGTGTACCAAGAGGTAAAAGGAGCAATGGAACAAAACAGCAGGAACCAGTTGTCAAAAAGCTTGTCAAGGAGCAGTGAATAACTGTAGAACCTGTTCGACACACTTTTTTTTTTGCATGTGACAAAGAGACCAGCAAATTGTTCATGTAAAATGTGCTTCTTGTCAGGGCTTGTTTGCTTTCTACAATCTATTTCTACGACTTCGGAGTACACTCCGATAAGTCTGCCTATGAAATGGCTACTGACATTTCATGCAGTAGATCTGCCAGACTTGGGTTCTGTCCTATCCTCGAATTTTTACTTCTCTCCTTATTGAATTCTTAAGCAAATATTTGTTTTCAGCTATTCTTTGGACGTCCTAAGGGCCACGCGGTTCCTTCAGCTTATGCTTGTTCATGCAAAAAACAAGGTACACATTAAGGGCATTAATTGTAGTGCTATAACAATAGCCATGACAATTGGAGCAAGTGCACTCTATACTTCTATTCACACAGTGCACACTGCTCGCATGAATTCATTAGTGATGCAGAGGCCAGTGTGCAGCATAAAGTAAGGTACGCTAGACACTTCTATTTTCAGTCTATTTTCTTAGCTAAACATGACTTGGAAACACTTTAAAATTTTCATTAAGTCAGTAGATAATTACTGATGCGAAGTTATGTGGGGGTAGGGTAAGAGGCCAAGCTTACTTACCCCATTCTCGCAGTCGATGATAATGACCCACTTGCGATCCAGCTTCAACTTCATCTTCTGCGTCCAGATGCCCTTGGACTTCTCCATTTGAAACAACTTTCGTAACCCATCCTTGGGGCTCTCCAGGGCTGGAAGGTGCAAAAGTGTGGAATGGGCTCAAGGTAATGCTGACTCACAATGAACTTCACAAATCCTCAGTTGTAATAATAGAATGGCACTTCGCAATACATTCGGGGTCAGTGAATGTGTACGCCATAACACTTGAGTAACAATGCAGGCATTTTACCTGTGGTGTTAACCATGACATTCCCTGTGTTACAAGCCTGGTAGTTCTCATCCTTGATATAAAAAAAAAAAACATATGGCAGTGCCTGTAATTGGTTCGCTTCAAATGGACTGGTGTTTTCTTGCAGACAATTTTGAATGGCTCATCAGAAAAGCTTTCAGCAAATGCACAGTTCATCCACTGCCACTTCAAACACTTGGCAGCCTTGCTTAGAGGCAAAATGTGCAGCCGTTCATATGTTACATCACTTTAAAAAACAAGCCATGACAGCTGTAACTCTTGCTTGCGAAACGGTGCAAAACAGTGCTAGTATACATACCAGGTGTCCCAGCTAAGATGGAGCAAGTTAAAAAAAAAGGACACCTACTGGGCAGATGAAACCACACGTATCATTTGAGCATTGTAAATTAGCCTTTAGTATATTTTGTGTCCTTATTAATTAATTTATAGTGATTAAATAATTAACTTTATAGTAATTCACTTTATGACCACCATATTAATACAAGGTTTGTAAAGCACATTTGAAAACATCACTTTCAGCTGTACACAATGCGCCACCTTTTACATAGCTTTTTAGATGCTTTTGAATGGTTTTGAGGGCTTTCTTTGAAGCACAGAAGAAAGCGATACAGAAACAGTAATGCGCCACAAACTAAAAGTGGTGATTTCAAATGTGCTGTACAAGCCTGTATTATCACTGTCATTATTTTAAAAAGTTAATAGTTTAATGCTCATTAATTAACGGTCATTAATTAATAACAAAAAAATGCAGGAGGCTTTGCTTCGTTTTAACTTGTTCTGCGTTAGCTGGGACATATGTTAAAACAGAACTTGCAAGCACTCAGATTCTCCTAATGTTTCTCTTAATTCACACCAAAATTTTGTTTCAAACTATAACACAATACAGTTGATCCTCGATATAACAAACGTGGTTATAACGAAGTATAGGCCTATTTAAAGTGTTTCTCACTGATTTCTATTGCATATATTGAATATTATTTTCCTGTTGGATGGGAGTTCGTTTTCACAAGGTTCAAATGCATTACTCAAGTTGCTAGCAACATGCGACATTCTACGCCGGAGCCCTTTTTCCATCTGAGGTAATACATAGCACGTTTTGCTCACCATATTGCTGCCCAACAGAGAAGGTGGCCAGGTGTTCCAGGAGGTACGAAGGTGCCTCCTCAGCTCCAAAGTCACTGTGCTGGTCTGCTGCAGGTGGAATGCAATGACGCCAATGGGCTAAGCATTTCCCGATGGTTCCTTTCAGTAAAACTGACGTTTCGAAACTCACTGATGTCAGTGAAAGCTTAAAGGAGTACTGGCACAAAAAATTTGGATCTTGTCTTTTCTGTTGTGATAAGTAGTTAATGATCTTGTTATCCCGGCACGAAATCGCGTTTGCTTTAGCTGGCGGCTGTTAATTATTTAGGAGCCCAGTTTATAGCAACCAGTCTAAGTTTCAACTGTGACCTTTACTGCTTATGGTACAACATTTTAAGTGCTGTCCCCTTCAAGGTAACCCCCTCTACTGGCAATGCACTCTTCCCATCTTTCCTCCCATTTTTGGAAAGCCTCCTGATACGCACTTTCTGGAATGGCGCGCAGGTCTCTTCTCGCATCATCCTGGATCTCCTCTACGGTTTGGAAACGACGTCCTTTCAAGGTGGTTTTCAGCTTGGGGAATAGAAAAAAGTCTGCTGGGGCTAGGTCCGGAGAATATGGTGGGTGGGGTTCGCTAAGTAGCTGCGGACAAGGAGCGATGTGTGAGCCGGGGCATTGTCATGATGCAACATCCAAGCCTGATTTTCCCACAATTCAGGCCTCTTACTGCGCACAGAATCTCTCAAACGTGCTGGGATTCCCTGGTAAACTTCTTTGTTTACCGTCTGACCATGTGGCACAAATTCCTGATGGACAAAGCCTTTGCAGTCAAAAAACACTACCAACATCACCTTCATTTTTGACCGACTCATGCATGCTTTTTTTGGACGAGGAGAACCTTTGGCCACCCACTGCGATGACTGCACTTTCGTTTCAACATCATAGCCATAAACCCATGTCTCATCGCCTGTTATGATGTTCTTAAAAAAGTTTTCATCGTCATTGGCACTGGCGAGCTGATTTCAACACGGGTCTGCTTCTGTGCGTCAGTCAACAAACGCGGCACGAATTTTGAACTGACATGACCCATCCTAAGTTAGTCACTCAAAATTTCATGACATGATCCTACGCTGATACCCACTTCGTCAGCGACTTCTTGAACAGTCAAACGACGATTTCCACGAATCACAGTTCGAACTCTCTCGACGTGGTCATCATCTGTAGATGTGGAAGGTCGTCCAGGCTTGGGATCATCACCGACCGACATTCTTCCGTCTTGAAAACGCTTGAACCAATCATAGCACTGCGTGCGACTCATACAGTCCTACCCGTATGCTTCGCTAAGCAACTGAAACGTCTCTGTGAAAGTTTTCCCAAGTTTGTAGCAGAACTTCACACACACACACGCTGTTCTTCCAAATCCTTCATTGTCACTTTGGCATCAATCCGAAGAGCAGCTTGTTCATGTGCTCACTTCAGTGGCTGTAGCTCGCCAACTAACGGTCAGAGCGAAACGTGGCGAATGGCAGTTTGTTGTCTAAACCTGCCGCTACATGCGCTCAGTAACCGCAGCGCGTTCTCTCTGCCGGTTGGCACGCTATTTCAAAAGTTAGGTTTCTTTTTGAACACACCTCGTACATATATATATATCAGTGAAGTGTTGAATCACAGGATCCGGCAGTGAAACAGGTCAAACAATAGAAGCACGCAGGAAAAATACCAGGATTTGGAGGCACTAATGCACTACAAGACACTAATGGTAGCAAAATCACTTACAGCGCCTGTCAAATGGGTGCTGCAGTGCTACACTTGACCTGCCGAGGGGGGGGGGGAGCCTGACTTTAAGCACTGGCTATACCTAAGAATATGTTGAGCAAGAAGTGATACGACGCAGTATGCACTTGACATGGTGCTGTACTCGCACTTCGTGCGCAGTCAGTGCGGCACAGTCAATGCAGATAGTTCACGAAATCTTTCAACAGGTATGACAAAACTTGCAGCAACACGGAGAGCATACCCCTATGACTAGCAACTAAGGAAGACTGGGAGTGTGGCAATTAAGAGCATGGTAGTCAACAGAAACTCATGACGTAATGCTGTTGTTATTCTCTGGGATGTTCACGACCCACCTCGTTGATGTCAGTGTCGCGAAGTGCTGTGCCCTGCGGTTTTATGTGCGCACGTACATTAAAACTGATTTTAAATATGTTTTAAGCTGCATTTGCCATTGATATTTTGTAGATGCTGTGTATGTGTTCACAAAAATCGATGTTGCCAGTTATCCCGACTACAAAATTTTTTATCTTTACTCATTTAAAGGGGTGCTGCAACACTTTAACATGGTAAGAAAATGTTTGCGATCTGTAGGCAATTCTGCAATGAACATGTAAGCGAAATATTATTCTGCGGCATGCAAGAGGAAGTCATAATAGATCACTCTCTCTCTGCCCCACAACTTTCGAGGCACCCTCTCTTTTGTTGCTGTCAATGATGCCATAGGCTGCACAACAGCCTAAGATGCCAGCCATACAGCGATTATCCATGGCCATGACTTACACCTGAGAAAGCTCGCGCAAGCATGCGCACCACTCCAATGTTCCAGTAAAGTGGCAGTTGTTAATGGATACTACCCAGCCTGTCACCATTCTCTTGCGTTTCTCTGGCATCTCTCTCAGATTCCAACCTTGTCAAGACTGTGTCAAGAAATTGTTAAGAAAGGAGCTACAGTCAGGTTTGCTAGTGTGTAGTCTTTGGTGAGTTGGATCTCCTATGTACAGAGCAGAAACACACACAATGGCATGTGCGTGTGCCATACTTTCCTTGTGCCTCCACCCTTTGTGCGCTTTACGTAGAAGACTCCTATATAGATGCTACCGCAGGTTAAAAGAAACACTGTGTTGAGGAGGAATAGAAAAAAGTAAACGTTGAGCTCTTTACATCTTCGTCATTATTATTACACCTTTTTCAGAAATTTATTTGCGAATATATTCACTATAATGCATCACCCTTATCCTGGTGTAATTCTCAGAACCACTACACTGAAGGAACCACTACACTGAAGCATAGAAGTAATGGCCGCTTTTCAACCTCAAGATATAATTTTACGAAATAGTTAGCCTCCTCAAAAGCTGTGCACCATTTGGCTCCAGTGTAATGAAAAATCATGCCTTCGGGGGTGTGAGAATACCGATTTTAGAAACCATGTCAAATATGAATGAGACTGTCACCAAAATGAGTAAGCATTTATTAGTGATACCACTGAATTGAATACGAATCAAATAGTTTTGAAATAACGCTGGCTGAAGCCCGCCACTCAATTCCCGAAGGTGGTGAGCTGCCTGCATGCTGCCAATCTTCAAAATGTCACAGGTTCAGATTCATCAGTCAGATATGCTTATTTGAAACCCACTCATTCATCCTCTCGATTTCCGTGGGGATTATTCCAAAGCTATTTGAGAAAACATATGAGCTTTCAAACAGCAGATACGCAATTTAAAGACCTAGCTAAATAGCACCACTTCGATTAAAGGATTGAATGGAATGGCAGGATATTCAAGTTGCTATTTCAAAATTTATGAATTTCACATATCTCTTGCATACCTTGCAAGTGTGGTCATTTACTGGCAACTAAGCGCCGTTGAATTACTTGCTATCATTTCATTCAGGTTTCAGTCTGCCCATCCTTATGTGTTACTAATTAGCGCCTGCAAATATGAACAGCAGATAACTGCTACCAGGTGTGAATGGATTGATACGCCGCTCCAACAGGCTAGTTATGTCATCTGTGTCGAGGTGTACATGAAGGCTAGGCAAACATTTCTTTCAGAAAAGTTCACTAGGAAGCACAAGAAACGAATGCATCTATGAAAGAGAAGCGCAAATGATGAGTACACAATGAAACTTAGATACCACACTTTCCAATGACAAGTGATGGCTCAAAATTTTGGGAATTAGTATCCAAGCAATGTAATCATGTTATCTATGCATACCAACTATACATAATTCTGATGGCTAAAGTTGCTGCAGTATGCTTGTTCTCGATTGACTTAGTCAGCTGATTTGGCAATCAGTTATGGGAATGGGACCTGAGTAGCCTGTGACAGCTACTGATAGACTCATACATGGTTAAGGCCCCTGACAATGCTGCAATGCAAATTAAGTAGTGCATCATTTTTAACTGTCCGGAAGTTAAATTCTAATGACCATGCGCTTTCAACTGAACCAAAAAGAAAGCAGAGATGTTTATGTCAGCACATCCAGAGCCAACAAATGTAGATAAACAAGCTTGAGCCCATGGTTATTACATTGTTGGTAAAAGATAAAGGTTTATAATCATAACATGGAAGCAAGTGCGCACAGCATGTTTGTGAGTAAATCACTGTCAATGCCCGTAGTATTCACATTATGGTACTGCCAATATTGAAATCCATTTGCTTAACTCGGCTATCCACAGTAATCAGGGCCATGGTACCACGGCAGTTGAGTGGTGGACAAATTTTATTTGTAATATGCCAGCTCTGCACTGTGCTGCCATTCATGGTGGGACATTACAGCAAACAAACAAGTAATTGTTCCTGATACTGCAGATACTGAAGCTACAAATTAAACATTGAAGGATACTAAACATTTTAAGTAGGTTGAACATCAGATGAGATGCAACATCTCAATGAGCTGTTCTTTCACTGAAACAGGGTCACGCTATAGAATAAATTTATCTATCAGTCTTGTACCAGCTGTGAATTATGATACCAACCAACTGAACAGAACCATGTATCTAACAAAAAATTTTAAATGACGAATACTGCGATGACTCAATTCGGACTATAGATGGAAGTGAAAGCCAGCATACTAAATATGTACATTATGAAATCTCATAACCTATCATTGCCATTTTGACTGAGCTGATTATGCTGCCATCAGCGGCTAGTCCATCAAAAACATGATCATGCACCATTCTTTATTAGTCACCTTCCGGTCACACTGATACTGCACAGTAATGGCATCCTAAACTAAATGGGTGCAAACTGCAAACAGCTATTTATGATTTTCAAACTCTCTTCTTTTATGAGCCAATGCATTTAAAACGGTGAAGTTATAACAGACATTCCACGTTTTGTTTTAACCACACCCAACTTCCAGCAGATAGCACTAATGATAAAGGCATTGCATTAAGCAGATGAAAGCCAGATTAGGCTCTCTCTATGCACAGAGCATACACAATTGGCGCAGGATAGGATAATTGAGAGCTATAGGATAGGTGTTCGTCCGGCGATAGATTTATTTATCTTGCAGTTAGCAAGGCTGTGGTGATGATGAATAGTGATGATATTAAAGTCGTGACATGCGTCTGCTGAGACATTCAGCAAGGCAACCAAGAAGCACACAAAGCCATCAAATTGCAATAAGAGAGCCACTGCAATGCTCACCGGAGCTGTAGCCATTGGAGTAAGCCGACCTTGAGCTCCTCATGTCTAGGTCTGCTCGGTCCTTGTGTACCAAATAGGGGTCGTAATCACTGCAAGCACAACAACACCACATCGGTTGCCGTCAAACACCCCTCGTCGAAATCCAGAAGCCAGCAGGAGTGCACTGGCTCAAAGGCACAGCGCCCATCAGGCGTCGACGAGAGCACAGCACAAAACGCCCCTGCGCAGAGGCTGGACTAGGTGCTTATCTCTGCCACATACCTAAAGATAACTCTCTCAATCTCGGGAACGCTTGCAGCGCTCCATGCAACTCTACACATTCAACACACATGTTATCAGCCCCGGAGCAATGTCAACTGATTACCCGGCCTCTTCAAGTGACCGGCGACACTGGTGCAAAGATAGCTATGGGTGGAGTCAATGAAAAAGTGATGGTGAAAGAAAGCCTAAATAAACCTGAAATGCCTTCGGGTAGATAGAAACCCCTAATCACACCCCGCTCCCACTTAAGCATCGAGGCTATACAATGCGACTCTGCAATAGGGTTCCATATCACTCTTAGTGGACATTCTGCGAAGTAGTGTCTGGCTGATTACGAAGTTGCAGAGCTGCCAGTTTGTGACATTAGATCAACATCAGAGTAAAAAATGAGGCGCACAAGCATTTTGTATTACTATAAATAGGTGCAGTATTTTGAACCACATTCTTTATCTGCTTTTAATGACAGAAATGTCAATAATAAAACAAGATGTAAGATTTCCAAAATGAGTCACTATATATTATTTGCTCCAAGCTTCTTTTACCATTAGCGTTAGTTTATACCAGGATAATGTGTGGAAAAATGGTCGCTAGTCTGATGCCGGCTATCAGAACATGACTGGCTGCCAAGGCCACATTGCGCAGTTTTTCATGTCCCATACGTGTTACAGCTGATGATCTTGTGCACCATGTAGTAAACATCTTATAGTTTTTTAGTTTCATCTTGCAGTTAATTTAACTTTTCTGTCCTTGCTTGTTTTTATTTATTAATTTATTATTATTTTCACCTATGCCATTTTGTAGTTGTGTGTGTCTTGTTAAGCTTCAGTCCGGCTGCCACCAGGTCTGACAATTTGAAAAACTAAGTCACGTAAGGAAGAAAAAAGAAAGAGCATTTCATTGAAGGTGTGCTGCTCAAATCCTTCTCTGAGCATAGCATGCGACTGCAAGAAAATGGCTGCGACACTATGGCCAATAAATAAAGTCTGATGTGATATCTACTTCAAGTACACTATGCTGTTTTGTACTAGCAGAAAAACCCACAATAGACTTCCATAAATGCAAATTCATTCATTAGTAAAGGCAGACCACTGACCAATGCCAAAAATACGACACTAACACTAATCTGCACAGATCCCTGGTTCACCATAGATCAGTTACCATAGACCAGCATAACTTTTCAAATGTGTACACAACAAATCAGGCAGTTACATGACGTTTTCAAATGTGTACACAACAAATCAGGCAGTTACATGACGAGACATAAGCTTGCCAGCTGATAAAACAATGGGTTTAGACTCTTTAACCTGATGCTAATGCAGGAAAGGGCTGTCATTTATACTTTACATGCCGTAAAGTTATAATAAAGTCTAAATTAAAAAGTCTCTCAAGTGAAATCCTTAAGCGTCACTCAAAACAGTGACAGCTGGACTGACATTGATAAAACAACGCTATAAACTTAAGCTCCATAGATGGCGACCTTGGGCAACATGGCAAAGCTACTACTTTCCTGTTCCCACTATAATACTGCTATGACCTCTGACTTCTACAATGACATATTTCTTTTGGCCCCATACGCTCTCCACAACGGCTGTAGCAGTTGCCCTAACACTTATCGCTGTATGGCCTACCAGCGCTGAACCTTCATGGGCCAACAACAGTGTTGTAATGCACAGCCTATTGAGCGGAAGAAACAGTGTTTAATTTAGTAGGACATGCTAGAATTTTGCAGTGCTAAATTGACCACTCATTTTAAGGAACACATGTCAAGCACCTGACTTGACTGGGCACCTGCAGGCAAGAACTTTGGAGCACACAGGCTCCTTGCAATGTACATGGCCAGAATTAGGTTTGGCTGCACACATAGAGCTAAAGCAAGCATTGATACAGGAGCGCGCCTGTTATCAGTCAGGATGCCATGTCATTTTCATTGTATCCCCCTACTGGAGGCAGTCAGAACTTTTTTGTAAGAATTTTAGAACCGCAGCGCCTCCAGGTCATCGCTGGTTCCCCGTTATTCGAGGCTGTAATACAAATGTAAGGGCATCACTCACCTGCTCACAGAATGCCTGTCCTCCCAACTGTCCACTTTCATCACCCCTGGCATGGCTGCCATTCAATTGGCATCTGCAACAGACGACAAAAAAAAAAAAAAAAAAAGCACAGGGAATCGTTTAACAGCTCCACATCAACAGCTCCACATCAATAGTCTACAACAACATCTAAAACAACAGTACAGTTTCCATACAAGCTAGTTGGCGCAAATAGACTGCTTTGGCCAGTATATTTTAAAAGGGACACTAAAGGCAAACATTTAGTCTGGCTAAAGTGTGAAAATAGCCTCCTGGGAGTCTGTTCACGTTTGCCATATACAAGAGGTAGGCGACTTGGCTTTTTCAGAAAATTAAAATTGAAGGCCACATCTATCTCCCCTACAATTTAAACCACCAGAGAATTAAGGGAGTAGTGTGCATGTCATCCATGTGTCAGAGCAGTCTCAGGGATCCTGCATTACTTCAACAATCTTGAATGCTCCTTCAGGCTTTGCTGCCTTGGGCACTGGGCCCAATGGTGGCAAGTCACTGGGTCGCACAGAGCGGGCAGTGCACAGTCATCAATAATGCTGACAAAATAATGTGAGTAGTGACTTCTGCAGAAATAATCCAGTAAGACTGGTAACACTACTTTTTCTTTCGTGTTCACGTGCAATGTAGTTTGCTTGCTATACCTTTAGGACTGCTCCTGAAAATCGTTACCAGGACGCTGCGTGCTTGCAGGAGCTAATTCTGTGTTTCCCGAGTGGCGGCACAATGAATCTCGCACACTTAATGGATTTTCTTGTGTGTTGTTTCAGTTTAACTTGACCTAATTTTTGCCAGCAACGTCCCTTTAAATGAAGGCAATAAAAGAACTTTGGCCTGCTGACTCAGCAACTTACTGTGCACGAGTACTGAAAGAAACATAGCTAGCATGGTTTGTATTGTATGTAGCAACCTATTGGCCTGGTAGGGGTAGGTAAGAGCTTTGTAATGCTGATGCCTCATCCATCTTTGCGTTATCTAAATTACCATAGATTACACAGATAACCAAGCTCGGCTTTGGCAAAACATTTTCTTGTTATGCACTGTTGCTTGCACCACTAAAATGATTATATATAGTACATCCACATGACAACAAAGTATGAATAGAACCACTGTTGGTTTTTAATGTCTAATATTGGTTTCAGGCCCATCTTGCAAGTTTGAACTTGCATGAACACTGCAGAAACCAAGCTTTCAACCACCAGGACGCAAGCCAATGAAACACTTTTGCATATGAAGCACATTTATTTGCACTTCTGCATGCTTGAACCTCTCACCTATGGCAAAACAAATGCCCTATGTATTGTCAATGCGTAAACTTTCAAGAAACTGTGCCTTGCGCTTTTGTAGATGTGCTTCAATATCAAAACATGGCTCTTCCTTTTTGTTTGCAATGCAATAGCTGAAGCACGAACATGGTGTCACATTGCAGTGAAGTTGGTTAGAGAAATAGAATGGAGATGTTTTCAATTCCTGGTGGCTGTGTGGATGAATGGCCTTCGCTGAAACCAATTAATCACAAGTTCTTTCAGCCCATTAAGACGCTTGACCATAGCCTGAAAAATTCACTCTCTTTACTTTGTGCATGAACCAGGTTTCATTTGGCTTCAACTTTTGTGAGCTGCAATCATTTCTTTTCCACTGAATCAGTATTGCATGTATGAATTTGGTACCCAAGAAAGTAATAGCTTCATAATTCTTGCAGTGAAGCTGTCAGCCTATTAAAACAATGCGCTAGTAGCATGTAAGAGACCTTAGCCTTGAAGCCTTATTCTTTTTTATTTTTTTATCACTAACACAATTGCCCTTTCTATATATAGTAGTGTACACTCAACACGCACACTTTGCTGCAGTGACGTGTCCTGCCAGTCTTCCCTGTAACTATAGTGAACACACTGCACCACAAGGCACCAGCAAAACAATCTGTCTGTACAATAGCAAAAAAGCCATTGGCCTCAACAAGCCAACAAATATAGTTAGTCTTTGTTGTGCAGTGGGTGTTTTTACACTACATTTAGGCAGCAGTTTCCTAGAAATAGCACGCCGATCTAGTGCGGAAGGCAACGCACCCCAAGATTTTCGTTGCTTCCAACATTTCCTGCGTGCAATTGGTTTGCACAAATAACTCATTCCGACAGCTTCGAGTGAACTGCTGCAGAAAGTGGAGTTGTCGAGGTGAACCTCAGCAGTTGGTTGTAATGGCCATATGCCTGTCACACTGGTTATATAGTGGACTTGGCGAGCACTATACGGGATCCTCAGGATGGAAAACAGACAGAGGGAAAGAGGGGGAGGGAAGCTGACAACACAGAAAAATGGGGTTGAACGCCACGCCTCAATAAGCGCTCCCCCTCCTGCACACAAACCGCGGTCACTGTTTAAATGTCAACAAACGGCTCCAACGTGCCCTGCCTATCAATCAGCGCCTAGGCCCTGACAGGCGCCGCGCTCCCTTTCACAAAGATATCGAGTTTCTCGTTTTTATTTTTCTTGCTGAGCACCAATATGGCGTCGAGGACAGAAAACACACACACACACACACACACACACACACACACACACACACACACACACACACACACACACACACACACACACACACACACACACACACACACACACACACACACACACACACACACACACACACACACACGCTTGCGTCCTCCCCCCTCCCCCTTTTTTTTATCTCTCTCGAGCAGACGGACAAGGTCGGCCTGCTGAAACAACGCGTAATGATTTCGTCTGCTTTTCAACGTCGCGGAAACAACAAGGACTTGTCTGTTTGCTGTTTACTTGTTCGATTCTTTATTTCCTCCCCGACCACAAACACGCCACATCGCGTGTATTTGCGCTCTGACACGGACCAAACGGGCTCGCAGAGCGGCGTTATAATAACGGTCCCACGCGCGTATATTTTCCATCGCGAGGACTCGAGCGGTGAAGCTGTCAGTCCCACGGACTTTCAGGGCACATTTTCGGTTTCGTGATCGGACGTGGTGCGAGTGCGCAAGGAATGTTGCAATTAAAGCCAAGCCAAGCTCGAAGCGCCCTCCATTCCGGTTTTGATTAACTAGAGCGACCGTTACCCACAGCGTGCGCTGCGCCAATTCCGCTAACAAGCTGTTCGCGACTGAGACACGTTCGAGAAATTTCGAAGGAGACGACGGCGGGGCGCTCAAGCTTTCCCATACGGCCTTGCCCGCACGTATCGAGAGCGAGCGTACGCAGTTTGGGGCACGGCGGCCCCGAGATTATGACAAGCTAATACTCCTTAAAAGGAGTAAAGCGAAACTGCTCCCAAAGCGATTTTGCGCTTCCAAAGACCCAAACTCCATTAGAGTTTTGATTCCCTCAAGTCGTGGGAATCAAAATTGTTAAAATTCTGACCAGAAGTAAGGTCAGATAAGCTCGCGAGCTATCGGAAGCCCTTTTTATCATTCAGAGAGGCGACACCTACGTCAGCACATCAGTCTCCCTGCGTACCAATGAATTCAGATTATTATTAAACAAAATGTGATAATATAGTTATATAACGTGATAACTAGTTTTATACCCCGCACCTCCACCAAAATGTCACGGGTATAAAACTATTTACAAGATGTATTTACACGAGATGCATCAACAGCAGCTGAGAATACAGAGAGGCTGTTGCCACTTCGTCGTCTTCACCGTCGTTGACATTGTCTGCTTTTCTCACCGTAACAATATGCAGTCTTTTTTGCTCACTTTTATCTGTTTTTGCGTGTATAGGTTTTTTTTTTCCTGCAGTCATAAATGCGCGTGCGCTCAGTGCTTTCATTCTTGATTGACGTAACGTGTGTGTTTCAATAACCATAGTAGGAGTCAGCGTTTGTGCAGTCTTTCTGTATCTTCGTCAAAAAACAAAACAAAAAAGTAGTGCTGGATTACTTTTTTTCAAGAAAAAGAAATTATGCATCACCAGTATGTTGCAGATTTTATAGACATCACTCGCCAAAAAGCGCAAGGCCGAGTCCACGGGCCGGGTGTCGCATAACCTCCTAAGACCGCTTGTACAATATATTGCACCATTGCCTTCTACATTTTTTTTTTTTTTAGAAATTCCTCGCAAGTGACTACGCAAAATGTTAATTCTGGTTATAACGTACGGTCTATGTGTAACTGTAAAGAAGTGGTTTACGCATACTCTTGTCATCCGCTTTCGAGGAATCTGACAATTGATCTTTTAAACCTCTGTATCGTCCCAGACGGCCGAAAGCAAACTTGAGGTGAGTTTCGAAATCACTGAGATTGCGTGAAAATACCGGGCGCGGCAGCAACTTGGCAATGTCCTGCACGTAGTTCCATCTTCATCTCTGCGGTTAAGCAACAAAATGCAGCTTTACCGTGTCAAACATAAGGAGACGTTCACCTACATGCAGACGCAGTTTTTGGCATTAAACGTGGTATCTAAAAAAAAAAAAATTTTTTTTTCAAGTTCATAACGTAACAGCAGACAATAAAAACCACCTTACAGAGCGATGATATCCCATAGTTGTGTTCGGGTCTCAGGAGGGTATGTATACATGTATAGCCTTTATATTGAAATGCTGCCTACATAAGTTTTCGCGGTGGTGGCTCTCTCTTTTCTGCAATGTTCTTCGCATCTTCCTTACGCAGGGTCCTTCGCTCTCGACGAGCAAGCGGCGTGGCTGCAGTCGGGTTCCGCTCAAGCGAAGAGTCGCTGCCGACGACGACGCGCCGAGTTCATTCGTCGGGACCTGCCGCGGTAAGAAATGTGGAAAAGGCGGTGCAAACACGTACGGAAATCCTACGAGTCCCGAATCGAAGCACTCGGTTCGCGTCTCGGGTGGAAGCAACCGGCCTTATCGCGACCAACTGACCACCAGAGGTGCGCTAAAAAGGAACTGCCTCGCAGCGGCCCAAGAGAAAGAACTTGGGGCGGGGGCCGAGATAACGGTCCTTGTCGGGCTGACCCGTTTCCATCCCTGTGCGCGTACGGAGTTGCTTGCGAATTAGCCTGGCTGCCGTATTCGCATACACCTTTGTTTGCCGACGAAGCAGCGCCGCCCGACCCACCTGAGTAGACGACCAATGCTCTCGAGCAGACGACACGAGAGCGCAAACAGACGAACGTTACGGCGGTTTCGTCCGGGTTGTTCCTGTTTCTGGGGTGTTCAAACGCCTCACATCGGGTCGCACGGGAGTTTCTCGGCGGGTTTGGAGGTGTGTAGTCTCTGCTCAATTCCCGCGTATGTATGCGGTCACCAAAAGTAGCACACCAAAGAGCTGCCAAAGGCAACAACAGGGGCGAAATCAATACAACAAAATAGCGCGATTCGAACACCTAAGGCGACTGACGTGCACAGAGAAACTGAAAAATTAAGCTGAGCGGCATTAGTAAATTTTCTAAAGACAATACCAGAAAAAGCCACTCAAGGCCACGGTAAGCTTGAAGCTCCCGCTTCATCTCGTCGTGACGTCATTAATTTTGATGGTTTCAGCTCGTGCCTACTTAATCCTTTTTCGGTGAAAATGGGACTGCACTGTATCCTAAAAAGCCAGGGGATGAACTTAGCAAATTTTAAGAACTTTTAACGACCCACAAGCCATGACTGCCAAAATACGAGAAAATATTTTGAAATTCCTGACGAAATACCGGCGCTGGTGTTTCGGCGTGAAATTCAAGGTGGAAGTTTGGCATATACCGCGAAGTAAACGAAAACAGTGTTTTCAAAGAATACTTTTTCGTTCTGAACTGATATAGTGTTTTGCTTTAGTGTCGTCACTTTAAGCCGCCACTGTGAGAAGGCGTTCTGTTAAGAAGAAAAAGCGAATCGAACATGCTTTTACAACTCAAGGAAGATCATCATCATCATCAACTCAAGGAAGAGTAGATGGAACATAAATGTTTTGAGTAATTCTAGCCCACTGTAGTTTTGAGGCAACAACAACAACAACATAAAGGTGACTCATGAGACGTAATCGTGGCTCGTATGTAAGCCGTGTGCGTGTGTTTATCGAGTTCCGCGGCCCACCAGATGCACTTACTCTCTCAAGGTGCCGCGGTGGGCGGCGGAGATAGCGTGTAATAGTGCTGAGAAGCTTCGCCTTATCTCAGAGTTCCAGCAATCGTTTCTTGCTGTAAAGGTCAGAAATGAGTAGCAGCTATGTAAGTACGTCGATGCCTAAGGAATGCATCCTTGTGCACGATCTCTGACGTGAGTGAGTGCGAACATCGCCAGGATCAAGTTATGGAAATTAATACATTTTCTTCAGAAAGCAGTACTGCTTCACAGGCGAAGTTTAACAAAACATTTACCAGAGATAAACAGACGACGTCGGGGTTTTCGGCAACGTTTTCCTACAGCGCACGCGGTAGCCATGTTTTGCCGCGTTCACTGCCCTATTCAAGGTTCGCGTTACTGAAAGGTAAAATCGCACGTCTCGTAATTTCTTCGAGGAAAACAATAAAATGAACGTATCTCTGCTTCCCACGGCTCTAGGGCAGATATCTTCACGTATGAAGGAATACCGCTTAACCTGCGCAGTCGTGTCGAGTGTTTTAGAGGCGTTCTTGGGGCGCGCTCATACCAGGAAACATTTGTGCCACCGATACTTTTGGCCACGGTACAAGAATGCAGCCTCGTTTGCTCTTCGGCGCTAGTCGCCGTGCCTCGCAGACGATACCGGTCGCCCGGCTGACGTTGCGGAGGCGTAGGAGATGTGTCAATCGACAGCTGTGACGTTCATTCGTCTTTCCACGCTCAGTTTGCCTCAGCAGCCGTGAAACTTCAGCGATGAAGTTTTAAGCGATACGAACAGCCAACTTCATTCAGTTGCCAGCGCACAGTTTGTGTTGTCTGCTCCACTACAACGTGCGCCGTCTGCTAGGGCGTGTGTGTATGTGTCGTCTCCTCAGTGGGCGCACGACGCAAACGGTATGCACTGCACGCCTGCTGCAAGGAAGCGAACCAATTGTTCAGTGTGCGCCCACAAGCGGTGCTAGGCCGAATAAAGAAACGACGCGTGAGAATTCCTCCGGCTGCATGGTTACAGCGGAAAACGCGGAAGTGTCACAGACGGTAGAAAACGCGATTGTTCAAGGCGGCGTCAGCGGGAATCGGCAGTCGTGACACCTTTCCTTTCTTCTCGGCTCAAATGTGTGTCAGCTTAGGCAGCACCAGTGATCGATGGGAGAGGCGGAATCTAGCTGAACGAGCCGAAATAGCTTGACAACAGTTGAAGCGCATTGCACGATTTTTTTTTTTTTTCGTTTCCCTAACCATAATACCCAGCTTATTGCAACTTTTTCAAAGGCGATCTAAGCACAAGCTCTCGCGATAGGACGACTCCATCTCGCACAGGCCAACCGCGAAGCAAACGACCAAGGCGCCAACCAATCAGAAATGCCCTGCGATTCTGGGGCCGCGGATTCGCAAATCCATTCGTACGCAAGAAACTGTTCGTAAGAGTGACCGCCGACCAAACGTTAATAGCGACCGGGTTCGAGGCAAAAGCGCCGTCCAACAAGAAACGGGCGTCTAGGCAACGACGACTGTCTCGCCCACGTACTGCAACCACCACGTCCTACCTGGTTTTATCGAGCCCAGCAGATGAAAAGGCGACGCGATCCGGGGCGCCTCTTTTCTTACCGAGGTGCGAAATCCAAGCCCGGTGAAGGCTTGGGGGTTCGGTTTTCGCAGGGCTTCGATATCAGTGCTGTCGCGAGGCGGGCACACACACACGCAGAGGAAAGGTATGTCAGACGGGGAAAAGGAAGGGACACGTTTCCCCAAAAGCCGCGTCGGCGCGCGATCTGAACAAAATGCCAGATAGAAGCATAAAAAATAAAACACGAGAAAAGGTGGCGGAAGCATAGAAGGCGGGCGCGCCGCCCCCACCAGCCAGTCCGCTAGCAACGAACGAGCTTCGCGATCGTAGGCACACTACGCCGACGGGTTGGCGGTCCCCCCCTCCCTCCATACATGGCAGAGGCAGCTCGTGTGGGGGGCGCACGTTCCAAAACGAACGAGCGCAGCAGCTACGGCGAGACGTGGCCCATTCGCGAAGGCGCATTCGTGCAGCTTTCACCGAGAGAGAAATCAGGACAGATCGCCGCTCGACGTCAGGCCAGCTTCGGGGGGCCCGTTCGCGATCGAGAAAAAATGACCGCTCGTACGGTCTACGGTGCGTGCGCGTCGCACACGGCTCCTAACCTGCGGCGTCACCCGACGCCGCGGGCTTCAGAACAAACGCAACAAGAACTCCGAGACGAGTGCCGCCAAGTCAAGCGCGTCCACTACACGGATGAACGCTGTTTCTGAACGCGCCTTGCGAACCAACCCACCTGTGGTGCGTCGCTTGCCTAGAGCCAGCCTAGGCCGGGAATTCTTCGGGCGATGATAGCACACAATGTCGGCTCGCCGCCGGACAGGTGCATCGGTGGACGAAGGCGACGACGTTTCGGCGCACTAGAACGGGGCTGATCGGCGTGTGGTACTCCTTTTTTGCTGGCCGGTGGAAACGTTCACCAGGTGTTGCCAGCGATGACAAACTGCGGCGCGGTCAGAGGGAGCCCAGAGAAAAAAAAGAAAGAAAACGCCACAGCAGCACGCACACACGGAAACTGGCCCGCGCCGAACGCAGAGCCCCGTTGCGATGTCGGACAGACGCAATCCGCTCGACGAGGTCGACTCGGGCCGATGTGAGGGGTAGCGAAGCCGACTTTCCCGCAGCAGCAGTTGCAAGTCCAATTCGACGACCAAGTTGTCGCTGCGCTGAGCCTTCAGCGGACACGAGAAAACTTTTTAGCAATTACGCAGCGGCATCGGCTGCTGCATTTTCGCGACGGGCGACGCCGCGCTCCGGAGCATCGGTATGCAGGCAGGTACGCGTAGAACGAGAAGCAGCGAAAGAAACAAATAACAAAAAAAGGAAACGCGCCAACACCGACGCGCGCTCGCCTAGCGCGCTCACGCACACACAAAAACGCACGCACCCCTCCACAAAGCCGAAAAGGAGGAGGCGGCGCGGCAGGCAGCGGCCCCTGCTGGCGGAAGTTGCGGACTGCCGTCACGAGACCAACCCCAGTGTTTCCAGAGGCACAGCCGCGTTCTCGCCAGAAGCAGCCGCCGGTCTTGGACGCAAGCGCGTCTGCTTCTGCGAGTGAATATACTCATGCCAGTTGCGTAACTCCAGCACAAAAAAGTGATCAACTGTTACCTTACCTCGATATACTGACGTGTGCGCCACCTACAAGAAGGAAAAAGAAAAGCTACCTCACAGTGTTTATATTCAGCAAATCACGGCATTACTAGCTCCCTTTTTGCTACATAGATGGCGCAACGAATTGTCAGCGTACATTTTCTTGTATGTATTTGGGGCGTCATTTCTGGCGTTGTATTTGGGGGAAGCGTTCCAACTAAATTCGATTACTGAGATGTCTAAGCCGGGCTCTCCGCATCGAGGCTTGACCCCAATACTGGTTCCAAATCTGGAACTACGCGCTGCTCAGCAGCAGCAACGAACTGTGCTCGATTCATTATTTAGCGTTTTCCCTCTCTCTTACAACTCTCCCGTCTGCGTGCCACCCCTTACTCTGTAATGTTTTCTTTATACTTCGCCAGAAATCGCGCGTAATAGAACTACCCTTTCCCGCCTATCAATATTTGTTCCCTTTCTTCGAAGGTACGGAGTGTGCAATTAAACACTTAACCTTCTTCGCAGACGATGTTATATAGATAAAATAACGAAGAAGTCGGCCAGACTGCGCGTTTTTCGGGGTCGATGTCGTCTGGTCGCGCAGCGACCTCGTCGTCTGCCAATCGGTCATTTAATTTTTGTCTTTTCTTTATCTTATCATCATCAATGTTCGGTGCTTAGACGTCGCGCTTATGTGCAGCAACGCGTCAAATGAGGCGCATACTTTGCTTGGGGCAGAATGTGCCGACTTGAGCAAAGATTTCATTCGTGGATTTTTTTTTTTTTTTTTTTTTTTTTTGGGGGGGGGGGGGGATTCGAGCCACTTGCTTGGTGGAATGCTGCAGGGCGAGCACCTTTCGAGGAGATTTTACTTTAGGTATGTTGTTGACATGTATTTTGTCTGCTGTTTTAAACCTCTTTTGGTAACCGTACGTTCTTATATATTACGTAACATTGTGTAACAAAAAATTGACAGCACTGAAAGCTTGAAAAGTCGCAACCAGAATCACAGACGGTTCGTCGCCGCACTCACAAATGAACAAGTTCAGTTGGTGAGTCTTGCTTGCCATAGGCTGGCCGCTTTCGCCACTGCGATTGGTTGTCATCTATAGCGTGGGAACTTTTGCGAATGTGGACCATGGCGTCTACAGTGCGTACCGTGAACATTGAAGATGTCGCCTGGATAGGCACCTATTTGTTTTCTAAAGGCCTTGATAAGCATTCTACGCTGCCTTTTTACCGTCGCGTACATTTGAAAGAACTCAGCTCTCCCCTAGTCTCATTACTTAACCAATGTTTTGCGAACGAATTAACGCAGACAAAAGCACGCATGTTTGAGCTTGTAATTGCTTTGCGCTTGCGCGCATGTGTTATCGATAATGTGAGTTCAGAAAGGCTGGCACGCCCACACAAAGCACTTCCTTATGCGGGAGTTGTAGCACATTTTAACTCTATTTTCGAGAATCACCGTACTCCCCTGACTGATTACGTTCACTCTACAAACGGAGTCAAAGTACGACGTCGGCGTACGTTGCCTTGTTCTGTGAATTTCTCTAATGTTAAATTCCGTCATCATATATGCTTCCCGTGCTGTTGGACAATATAAAACAACGGAACTTTGCCGTTTTTCTGCATTTAAATGGCAAAGAAAGAAGAAGAAAAGTCGACAGGCGACGGAACGTTTATTGAGTGGGGTATAGTGATCGGTAACTGCTTGACGTATGCGCATGCAATTATTGGGGTTCTCTCCAGTATAGGTTAGTTGGCTTCCTTTATCATCGTTACTTTTTGTTTGTGTGTGTTCGTGTGTGCGCGTTTTCACAGGTTCCATGGCCCTGCTAGCTATGTACACCCGTGAGCAAAAGTATACGGACCATGGACCTGGGATTTTCTCCTCTGCCAGTGAATATAGCTTGAAATTGAAGACTGCAGTCCAAACTTGGCATGGCGAACTTTCCAGTGCACTCGTCAATTTTTTCGCCGACCCTGTGGTCCCTATATACTTTTGCTCACGGGAGTGCAGGCTTTGTCAAAATGTGCAGACTGCTCTGTCTGCGATCAAAATCTTACACTGATCGAGCAGTGTTGCCGGCTGCTGTTGCATCCCGAGTGCGCAGAATCCTAATTTTTAGAGGAGGCGCAGCTATCGGCTTGGAGTGAACGTAATTTTATCGTAGGCCGAGAACACCCTGGATTATTGGTGACAGGCTTACGCTATAGTTCCGTTGCTATATCAGGTGTTTCAACACCTTTTTATATGCACCTCAAGCAATTCCTAAAGGCATTGTACTTGTGGTGAATAGGCTGTTTTTTTCTCGACGACGTGATCATTACTCGTGTCAGTGAACGTCATTAATTATGCTCACTCGGTAGTAAGCTGCCAATTCATTTAGTTACTAATTTTACTTATTTCTTGGTGATTTTGGCGCGCATGGTTTGATTGCGTGTAGCTTAAGTCGGGGGCTGAGTGCTCAGCGTATGTGTCCACTTAATACAAGTAACTCGTCCGCTACTTGTGGCACGAGCGCATTTGGTGTTAAGAGTATGCACTTTCCCGCGAACCCTTTCTTGTGCTGTGCAACTCAAAACCGCGGTGAAAGGCCAGTGCATTTCTAGGCTGATTTTGAGGGACGAATACGTCCACAGCTGTTATTAAAGCCGCCATAGGAGCACTGCATTGCAGTATTTGATGGCTCTTGTGGGCCGCTGCTTGGCTTCTATTCCGTGCCAGCAGTATCTTCTATTCTCGTGGAAACAGCTATATTGAAGGGGAAAAAAAAGAAAAAAAAAAAAGAGTGTTCGACACATAATTTCGTTTTGTTAAAACGTTTCTTTTTTAATTCGGGGGTGGGGGGGGGGGGGGTATTCTGCTAGTGTCCACCTAGTGGACATGGCCATTTCGTCTGCTGCTGAAGTTGTGATTGGCTGGGCTTGGGCATGCGTCGGAAGGAGACAGGCGCCCCCAGCCAATTAGCACTTCTGTAGCAGACGAAATGGACATGTCCACTAGGTGGACACTTACAGAATACCCCCCGTTCATTCGGTGTTTTGTGGGCTCCACAGGCTCTGTTACTTTTTTATCCTGTTGACACAAAAGGAGCCACAGGCTGACGACAACGACAGATCGTGTGTACACGCGCCTCATTGCGCAGCTTGTATCTTACATCAACGTTGTATACGAGTGGATCATCACCGCGTTGTGTGTATATGTGTACACGGCCGCCGTAGCACGCTGTGCTATTCCTTTTGAGCGAACGAGCCCGTGCGGGCCATTGTCTCATCCCCGGCAGTCAAGGCCGCATTGCCTTTCCAAAGTACACAGCTTGCTCTCTCTCCCCCATCCTGTCAGCGTCCTCCACTGCGTGTATATTGTTTGTTACCGCGTAAGCTATTGTGTCCAACGCGATGCACCCGCGCGCCAACTCGCATCGCTACAGCAGAAGGCCGCCGGCAAATCGCGATGGAAGGCCGTAAAGCCGTAGCTGTCAAGGGACTCGCGCTACACGCGGCCGTTTTGGCAACGTTTCTGGACGCTATGGCTTCGCTGATTCTCCCGTGCGCCCGCGGCGGGGCTTCGGAATTATTCTGTTTGACCTCTCGTCCTCTGCAGGTATACGGCCGCAGCGCGCCGCGCCGCTGCAAAAGGGTTGCGCGCCTCCTTCTGCGTCGTGGACGTCTTCTGCTGCGAAAGAATGCGCATACGTCTGTTCGTTCGCCGTCGTCTGCACGCATCGTCTTGTTTCACTCGTCAAGATAAGGCGATAAGACACTGCAGTATAAGTGGGGGGACGTTTCGTTGATGTTATGTATGTTATGATATTGCTTGCGTTGAAGCAATGCATGGGAGTGAATTAAGTTGACTCCTTTATTCCTTGAAATAGTGTTCTGTTTCACATTCGATTATTAATTACATCTTCCGATCGAGACGTTGGCAAATGTCCTTTACCTATAGGGTCGCAGTTGTGTGTGAAACGGCTGCTGTGCGAGACACTACTGACGCCAAACCCGGAGAAAAAAAAGCAAAGTTGAGCCCCCATGCTGCACAAAGTTTACTCGGTGAAACAGCCGACGACGATACGCCAAACCTCGGTTAAACATAGGCACAACAAGTTTTGCTACATAAGTGTCTGTAGGCCATCGGAATCACTAAAAAAAAGATTCAGCGGCGCCTGTGATATCCGAATTTCCAAGCTGAAAACGTGGACTGCGTTTCTCTCTCTCTCTCTCTTTTTGCTGCTGGCAGCTCGAATGAGATTGACAGACTTTTTTTTTTTTTTTTCTTCCCTAACAGGGAGCACTATTTTGAAAGTCGCGGGAGTTGTAAAGACGAGTGGCGATTTCCTGCGCCCGATTAGTCCAATAAAATGTGTTTGTTCGGTCCATGGACTTAATTAACAACATGCACACCAAAATTATGCACCCTCAGCATTTCGTTTGGTTCTGTTGCTGCTGCTGAAAATAAAAATGTTCCTAAACTCTATGGAGAACTGGTCGCACTTCGACGACCATTGCATAATTGCTGTCAGGTGCCGACTACGCGTCGTCACTTTGCAATATAAATGAGAACGGGTGAAAGTTCAGCGCGTATTGAGTGATGGAGTGATTAAATATGGCATATAGTGGATACGTGTGGTTTATTTGACGAATTGGGTGTAATCGCCAATCTTGAAGTTCCTTGCAATTTCCCAAGAAATAAATTCAAAATCGATCGGCTGATCAGTCAGTCACAGCGCAAACGCTCTCGTTCGAATTGGTCGTTTGGCTGATGCAACGCGCTACTTGGTTCCAAACAAGCGCTACCTCACGTAACGTGATTTGCCCTTGTGCTCCCCGCAAGTCAACGAATAATGCCGATGGGAAACGTGACCGCCGGTGCGCGAATGAAGTTCGGCGGCGACGCTCATGCGGATGTTCCGGTTGCGTTTATATATTCGCCCGGGGACGCCCGGTTTATAATGACGGATCGTCGTGAATTGATGCGCCTCTCTTGCCGCTTTTTGACTTATCGTGTGCGCCTTTCCGCATGTATACATGCATATGACGCAGACGACGCCTCGGCGTACTACTCTCACGCCTGTTCATTAGACCAATGCACGCATCGCGTTCACAGCTAATCAGAAGAGAACCGAAGTGCATTTTATTTTGTTACCGAAGTGCACGTGCATGGTGAGACCTTCAGTTCTTTGTCACGCTGTTACCAAAGTCTAATGGTTCAACGGCCCAGTAAAAAATTCTACTGCGGCATTCCAAGAACCTTAAGAAGTACAGGACATTTCGTGTAATGAATTTCGGGGATATGCTAAGTCATACATAAAAGCATTAATGAAAATAAAAGAACCGACCCTACTTCTTTTTCGATTACGTGCTTTCTAATTCCATAGCGTCCATTATACGTCCCCCTGCTCGCCATTTGCGTAACGTCTGTCATTGGCTTGCGAAAGACACGTACTCGTAATATTACCTATGCAGACGTGATTTTCGTCTGCGGGCTCACCGTTGTTGCTCTTTGCGGTCGTTTGTTTGCACAATAATCGCATGCAACAGGCCCGTGGGGGATCGTCTGCAGGGACGATCCGGTTGGCGTGGCTATACGGCGGCTATAGCATATGCTCGCTGCTGTGTGATTTTTGTTTTTTGATTCAGTTTTCTCGTGCTAATTTGGTTATCCAGCTTTCCGGATGCGTCGTACGCGCCCGTGGCTATCGAAGTGTGCAACCTTCGTTATACATGTCTTCCCGCATGCTGTGCAATGAACTGGAGATAAAAAATATAGAAGCAGTGACGATGTTACTTGTGCGTCGACCACACAACCACCTTCACTGAAGTGGAATTTCGTTCACGTTTTTCGCAAGGTAACGCTGCTCTTGTAACGCTGCTTTTGACGAGGTGGGATTAGTCTTCACGGAGGAAGTCGCGATACGCAGGCGGAAAAGGCGCGCGAAAAAACACTCCAGACTTGTGGGCGTGAAATCCTCGGTTCGGGAAAAAACGAAAAGCAAAGTGCGCACCGCACGTTCGGGCGGAGAGGGAGTCGTCTGACAACTCCTCCTATGTGAAGTGTAGAGCATGCGGAGCAAAGACGGCACGCAACGAAAACAAAGCTCTAAAAATTTGCCTCGTTGAAACCAGGGCGTATAGTACTGTGCAACGTTCTAAATCCCAGAGTTGCCGTTAGCCCTTCACAGATGTGTTCAGTGGGTTTCTCCGTGTAATGTACAGTACAATCTGGTATATGAGAGAAGGAATGCCTATTGAGAAGCTCAGCTGGAGTACCGGTCATACGATTCACGCTTAGACCGGACGACTCGGTTTGAACGAGCCGTCTGGTCAGATCTCAAACTGGAACCAGATGACTTAAATTAAACGTCACCTGCCCCGGCGCCCGGCCACATGATACGTGGTGAGAGGTAATAAGTTGTCTAGAACAGCTGATATAAGAGGGAACAAGAGGACATACTAAACGATTACTCTTTGCGTATGTGTACATCCAATTACTGTTTTCTGTCTATAGCAATAGCCACCACATACTCTCAGATGTTTTGAAGCAGAAGTCCAGAAAGCTTGGTGTATGAAAGACGGGTATGTAGTATATGTTCCCTGTCGCACATGTGAGGCTGCGTCGTCTGTTTCTCTTTTATAAAACAGACGACTGCTTCGTCTGCTCCTTTGACTGTTTCTCTTTATAGAACAGACGACTCTTAATTGAGACGCATAATTGTGCGCGCCTTGATTGCTGCGAACACAATAAGCTGGCGACACTCGGCCGTGCATTTTGACTGTCTCTGTATACGTGTGCTTCCCACCGCCCTGCACAGTTTAAAGTGACACGGGAGTCAGAAAAGGGTGTTGCTCGGAATCCCGCGGGATTCCAGAGCACGGAGATCACGACCAACGTGTCGGGGGCGTATTACACAGGCGCCCAGTCGTGGGGCCGCGAGGATGCGCAGCCGACGAGATAGCGGTCTCTAGACTTCTCTTTAAGGTCTCCTTTTTTTTTTTTTGTACAAGTGCGGTGTTCTTTTTCTTTTTCTTCTTCTTTATCTTATTATTTTTTATGCCTTGTTCTTCGCGGTGGTGCTTTCTTTTTCGTCTTTGGCCATTGAAGTGCTACGCAGTCCATGAAAGGATGAACGCGCAGCCTTCGCATGGATACCGAGGAAGGTCGTCATTTGCGAGCTTTCTTTATGTGTATTTTTTAAGAAAACGAAAGAAAAACATAAGGGGGAGGGGGTGGCAGTGGGAGGAGGGTGGGGGATGGGTGAATCTCCTCCCCGAGAACAGGATTGTAAAGCAATGAGTTCCGTTTACGCTAACTGCCCCATGGTTAAGCTACAGAACAAATTGGTGATGTACATTCGTGAAATAAACAACCAAATAAATAATAATAATAACTATTTTGCATGTTCTTGATCTATTGCCTCATGCCTACACGAGGTCGCATATACCATTTGCTTATAATGTGTGATGATTGAAACAGAAGACAGGACGCAATTATTCCACTTTCCCTTTCCACACCATCTATAGTAGGTAGGTAGGTGAGTGCATGCGTTAGAAAACCTTTATTTCGAATCGGAACGATTCGCCTCCGGCGACTTAAAGCTTTATTCTTGTCCTGCAAGTTAATAGGGTGGGCTTCACCTGTATGGTAGAACCGCATTTTATACTGTATGCCGCTTAGTATTTGACATTGAGCTTATCCATGGTCCGTCAACAGTTTGGACAAGAAAGTAAAAAAAATAAAATAAACGAAATAATACCTTCTGACACGCGTTTCAATTGCGCAATGAATAATTATTGGCAGGTGTCCTTCGGGATGTCAGTGTCGTCTATAACTCTTTGGATTCCAACACGGAATAGGCGTTCCAGGTTATGTACGAACGGACGATGGCGAGTCATCCGTCGAAATACCAGTCATACGGTTCCCGCTGACGCAGACCGCACGTGATTTGGATTTCCCATACTGGCAACACGATATTCGGCGGGAGCAGACGACGACGTGAGTTGCCGTCTGCTCAACTTAACAATGCAGCATATGCGGTGCCAAAAAGACCATCTCTCCGGTGCAAGTACAGACGAACACGAGAAGAGAGAGGGTATACCCGAGCGCCCAGCCATTGGAAACACCAACCCTTCGACGCAATCTGACATAGCGGAGATTCTTGCACGTAGTTCTCCCCGCTATTGTATTACGTACAGCGCCGTATCCCAAAGTGGAGCATTCCATTAGCGAAAGCATCCGCGGCGGCGGCCTCGTTCGTCGACAGCATATCGCGGGCGAGGATTCCTTCTCTTCTTTGCTTGTCGGACAAGATTCTCGTAGTAAGCGCGATCAAGGTGAACCTCTCTGGCAGCGGACGGAGTGTGTATGTATATGTACACTATATACGCAGTGGCTGCGTCGAATGCTCCGAAGCTCATTGTCTCTGAGCGCGCACCCTTCGCCCCCTCTCCTCACAACACGTCACTCGCCCGCCATATTTCTGCTACCGTTTCTATTCTTTTTTTTTTTTTTTTCGTATTCTCGATTCCCGCGTGAGCATGCGTGGTTGTGGCGGACACGCCATGCGGTCAGAGGCACGGCATTTTTGCAGCGCCGCTTCGTGCGCCGCCGCTCGCGTGAAAAGTGTTCGGCTATAATCCGGATGATTCATCGGCCGCATCCTTCACGCTGGCGCCGCTCTTGTGTTCGCCGACTCCTAAAGCCAGGCGCCTGACATTTTCGAAGGGCGATTTGATCGAGCGGCTTCAGCTCAGACCGACGCTGGACTATGTATAGCCTTTATTTTGTCCTTTATCTATTTCTTTTCTTTTTCAATTCCGGATTGTTTTCGTGCACTCTGTCTGCAAACCGCGATAACACTGATGAGGAACTTTGATCGTCGCGCCTACGTCCGATATCCTTGCAACCACATCACCATGATCGTGGTCGCAACACGAACTTATTTGCCACGTATTCTCCGTGTCAGATATAGCCAAATCGTCCGAGACCTTTAAGCATATTTTTGCCACTTGACGCAGTGATGCTGAATTCTGGTGAAAGTGGTGGTGGGGATAATAGTGACTATGGTGGAAGCAGTATTAGTGGTAGTCCAGTCGACTCCCGTTAATTCGACCTCGGTAATTCGACAGTTCGCTTAATTCGACATTTCGCTTAATTCGAACTTAAACGCATCGGAAATCCTTTGAAATGTCCCGGCGAGAAATCATACATTGCTATGGAAGGAAAACTCGTTTAGTTCGATTGTGAAAGCATGCCGCTTGAGTTAATTCGGCCCCCATCGGCGCCCCCTCATTCGCGTAACGGTTACCTAAGTCCTTGAAAACACAATGAATTTAGCAGACGGCGCTACTTATTCGGTCTCTTTTGAGGGTGTTGTCTGCGCCGAAGACAGCGTTGAGGTTTGTGGGCCACTCACCGACGACGACATTGTGAGCAATGCTACAGTCCAACGCTTATAGGCAACGTTTAAACACGTCCTCACCGCATGTCAATTGAATCGATCTTCAAAAGGAAGAGGCAAACATACATAACAGACTTACTTCAAGCCATAAAGACATTTGAATTCGTTCATTTTGCGCCGTTTGGTAATTCGAGCTTTCGGATAATTCGACCAAACCTTGCGGTTCCGCAAGGGTGTAATTAACAGAAGTGAACACGCGATCCATCCCGGTAAATGTATGTAGCAATAATATAGTAGTAGTAGTAGTAGTAGTAGTAGTAGTAGTAGTAGTAGTAGTAGTAGTAGTAGTAGTAGTAGTAGTAGTAGTGAATGCAGTATACTTAAAGAGGGTTAATATGTAATGCAGGAAAAAGTGCAGTTGAATTACATCTCTAGCTATCAAACGTGTAACACGGTGTGCACCTTTGTGTATGCATCGGGCAACGAATGAAATTTGATAAGACGCTACGACTAACGTCACGAAACGTAGTGCGAGTGGACGTGCGAATGTGACCGCGTCTTCGCCGTGAATTCACACAACGTAGATCTGTTATCTCGCCCGGAGCGCAGAAGCGCAGTATTGTAATCGCGCGTGTTGTACACTTAACTGAAGCGAACGCCATTTATCTTGAAAAGCGTGTTTTTCCCACGAAGTGGTACGGGGTAGGTAGTTTTTGTTTCGTTGTTGTCTTTTCTTGTGTACGTGTACGTCGAAACGAATTCCTCACAACACTGAAACAGGTGCCTCGGCACATGATAAGCTGCGGTTTCACGCTATCGTTCCCGACAAGGGAGTTGGATATATGTACGGCCGCGGACGAGAGAAATGGGCATGCCATGTAGAGGAGATTCTGAGGCCGATTCGGGCACGAAAAATCGTGAGCGTGCCTACCGGCAAAGCGTCGGCGACGTCGACGGTCAGTTGTGAATAGGGCACATCAAAGCTGGCGGCATATATTTCGTCGAGATCTAGCCGCGTTATAGCTCACCGCCGCCGACAAAGCGACCGGTCTCGCCAAAGAACACGGGACTGTATGGCAACCAAAGAAGAAGAAGAAAAAATGGCCGACTGAAGAGAGCGATGAAGCGATCAGAGTCGGCACCGCCGTTATAGCTTTGGTTTGCCCGCATCGCGGGCTACCTTTTATTTTGCTTCTTGTATTCAAACTCGACGTATAGCGTTGCCTACCTGCGAGATGGCGAGAACCGCGAACGGTGGCTCGTGGGCTTACGAGGCGCAATCACACGAGCGATCGTGAGTTGCGGGCAAGTCTTCCAAGTATATACATGTATAGCTCACCCCGTTGGGAACATGCAGCCCCGTGCAAACCGGAGCTGGCGTTAGGCTGATGCATGCCGCTGTCCTATTGAACGTAGAGACGTCAGCTGTCACGAAATCGTCTGCTGCCAATCATCAAGCAGATGGCGTTGCGAAACGCGAGGCTGCAGATCAGTTTCTCTGTCAAATCAGAAACAACAACGAAAGAACAACTACATGCAACCAAGCAAACAAAGAATAAATTAAATTATCGGATTTTACGTGCCAGAACCACTATCTGTTTACGAGGCACGCCGTAAAGGGGTGCTCCGGAATATTTTGACCACGTGGAGTTCTTTAACGTGCACCTAAATCTAAGTACAGCAAGCAAAGATTAAAAAAGAAAAACGCAGATCCAACGCACCTAGCTGTTGGTATCTATGTGCGGCGAAGTCCTGTCGAAGGTGTAACTAAATAAATCGGTACTTGGTAGACCAAGTCGCTGAATGAGAGAAAAATTACCAGCTGGGGTACGAACCCGGGCGGCCGAGGTGCGAGTGGCCTTCGTCGTGTCACAGTCGTCGTCAGCGGCAGCGCATGCTGACGTCGTGCCATACTAGGGCGGTGCTTCGAAATTGGCTCACATCACGCTAGGCGTTTTATTCGCATGGGTGTGCGCAGGGTTTTTCATTAGGGGGGGGGGGGGGGGGGGCTAATTAAAGCTTTAGGCCTCACTTATTTGCAAAGCCGCCGCCCTCATGTCCACACGCCTATGGAAGTATGAGACCCGCCGTGGTTGCTCAGTGGTTATGGTGTTGGGCTATTGAGCACGGGGTCACGGAATCGAATCGATGGGGGCGAACTGCGTGAAACACCCGTGTGCTTAGGTTTAGGTCACGTTAAAGATTAATTAATTACTAAATTAATTTGGACCACTCCAGGTGGTCCAAATTAATCCGGGGTCCCCCAGTACGGCGTGCCTCATAATCAGATGGTGGTTTTGGCACGTCGTCATCATCATCATCATCAGTCTATATTTATGTCCACTGCAGGACGTAGGCCTCCCCCTATGATCTCCAATTACCCCTGTCTTGCGCTAGCTGATTCCAACTTGCGCCTGCAAATTCCCTAACTTCATCACCCCACCTAGTTTTCTGCCGTCCTCGACTGCGCTTCCGTTCTCTTGGTATCCATTCAGTAACCCTAATGGTCCACCGGTTATCCATCTTACGCATTACATGGCCTGCCCAGCTCCATATTTTCCCTCTTAAAGTCAACTAGAATATCGGCTATCCCCGCTTGCTGCCTGATCCACACCACTCTCTTCCTGTCTCTTAACGTTAGGCCTAACATTTTTCGGTCAATCGCTCTTTGTGCGGTCCTTAACTTGTTCTCGAGCTTCTTTGTTAACCTCAAGTTTCTGCTCCCTATGTTAGCACCGGTAGAATGCAATGATTGTACACTTTTCTTTTCAACGACAGTACGTGGTAATTAAGCTCCCAGTCAAGATTTGGCAATGCCTGCCGTAAGCACTGCAACCCAATTTTACTCTTCTGTAAATTTCTTTCTCATGATCAGGGTCCCCTATAATTTCTTTTATGGAAGCACGACGATTACCGAGTTACATTGCTCACACATAATAACGTCTTACTATCGCTTTGTAATGTTGATATTTGTAGATGCCACCTGAATGTCGATCACACAGGAAACGTCACGTGCCCTATCTGACTCCGCGCCGTGATTTCCCACGGCGCCCATCGTGACGGCAAAATAAGGGCACCGGTCGTCCGGCGTGCGTCTTCATATAGGCCGGCAAAGATGCCGTGCGTGAAAGTGATCGAGGCTGCGCGCGTACATGGCGGCTGCGAACATATACCTAGCGGAATATACCGCAACGCGTCTGGCAACCACCGCGTGCCGCCTGATTGCAGACGTGCGCGGCGGCTCAATAGCAGACGATACGTCGGTCGGGGGGGCGCTGCCGGAGGCGATGTCGTGACGAAAACGTTGCCGGGCGCTCCGTCGTGAGCGGGCGTTCGCTATCGCTGCAAAAAACAATGGATCGTAGTACATGCGAAGACGCTAATGGTTCTTTCGCGCGTTCTAATTCCCTCGAAACAGCGCCGCGCGAAGCCGGAAACGATGGATCAATCCCAAGAACGCGCGCGCGCGGCGGCGGCGAGGAGAAAGTGGGCACCGTTAGGCCTACCAAAACAAAAATCTCGCGCGGCGTCCCCCCCCCCCCCCCCCCCCCCCTCTCACTTGTTCAGTTTGGTCGCTTAGCTGGGCCACACTGACTGCGCCATTCGATGGGATAATAATTGCGACGACGTGCCGAGATAATCGCAGCTTGCTGCCTCGCCTATGTAAATTGACGGTCATCGGTATCGAACATTGAAAGTCATTAAGCTGTAGATGTATACACGGTCGATCATTTCTCGATTTATTTGTTTTGATTCAGTAAAGCAACCGGACCATTAACCAGGCTGTGAGTGCTTTTAAGTGATCGATTACGGGGTTTCTAAAACGGAAGTATACGTATATATTTCTGCTTTTGAGTTTTAAGCACTTGAAATTACCTGCCTTATAGGGGAGGCTTCGCTGTTAGCATGCAGTTAAACAAGAAAGTGCTCTGTCGGTTTCCATGCGTAATTCTCGCCCGGTTAACGATGTTTCGCGTGATACGGCACGCGAGTTTGTTTAGCAAATTAACAATAGGGTGCGCAAATGAAGACGAGCTAAGCACGGGAGAAGAGCAACAGGACGACTTTAATAATCCAATTATCGATCGACCTGTCCGGATCGCGTGCGTAAAATTGCGTTTGCGTTTATTATCCGTCAGTTAAACATGAGCCTCAAATTCGACATAGGGCAGTCAGTCACACAATCATGGAAACCTGCCGTGTACCTCGAACGCCGCCTTGTTCACATTTAGGAAACATGCATATACACCGCACCTATATATAAGGCATGCTCGCTCGCGCGCTAGTGGGCTTCCAAAAAAAAAAAAATGCAGTATACTGCATATGCAGAATTACCACACTTGCTATTTATTAATTTATTCACATTCTTATTTATTTATTTGTTCGTTACTCTAGACTGTGTGCCAGGCATTAAAACGACATTTCAGAGAAATGTAGTAATAGATAAATAATGTAAATAACATGAAGTATTTTTCAGAAGTATATTTTCGTTAATTTTGTGCTAACAGGCTGATTATTAAAAAAAAGAAAAAAAAAAGAAAGCCAATGCTTAATTTGATTCAATGTCGTGCCTAAAGATTGTGGCGCAATAAAGGTTCTCCATACTCGCCAAGTTCAGTCCTTGCCTCCTCCAGAATGCCTCCTCGAGAATATTTGCCGACAATAAATTAGCTCGACCAGAGAAGGCCCTGTCAAGACCCATGTCGTCACGGCGAGCGGGAATTTCAAGGCGTCGTCGTCGGCCCGTCTTCGTATTTGCCTCTTTTCTGACTTATCAGGTCTTCTATCATTATAACAGTAGCTTTTTTTCTTCTTCTTGGTGTTGCAGAAGTGTAATTTACTGACACAGCTAAACTTATTTTACTGTGTAGTGTCTGTCAGAACAGTTTAGCGGGTTTAAGAATGCACTACCTAATCAACTAATGACCACTAATGACCAATTACGAAAGTATATTAGCACTGTGGAAACACATTCTCGCTGTGCGATGGAGGACAATAACATAAGATGAGGTATACATTGTATAATATTTTAAGAAACAGCATTAACGGGCAAAATAGAGTAGAAAATGCTGTACTCGATTTTGTACACGGCAATAAAATATAGCTTACAGGAAGAAAAGAAACATTTGATGAGTTTGGCAAACAGTAGTCGCACTTCGTCAACCTAGTGTGGTATGCATAACCTCCAAGATGTGGTGGAACGTAAGCTATTTGCCGATAGCAGTCATATATGACGAGACAGAGGAACACTTTATTATATATTCAGGTCAAGTCCCTACGGGAGAAAAGTCAATTACTGACAGTATAAGGTAAGTCCTATGACTTCCGGTGTCAAGGGATTGAATTATTCAAAAACCATGCTAAATTCATGTCGGGCAATGCCATATATACAAGCTAGCGCTGTTGCGCTATTGGATTAGAATATTGTTGCAGATATCATCTCTGACGACCATCTGCGAGAATAAGATAGTATTTCAGTGTTACAGGGATCATGACACGATTCGTTAAGCTTTTACAGATTCCGGTTCTTCATAGAGGATTAACTCCCCGGGACAGCGGATATATCGGGGAGGATGTATACTCAAGTATAGGATGCGTATCTTCCTTATTTAAAATTTATCGCAACTCTTGCAAATACGTAGTCTATGCGGTGGCTTGAGGTTGTAAAGAAATGAGCCGCATTTAAGTATATTTCCGTGGAATGGTGTTATGTACTTACTGAAACGTTAAAATATTTTAAAAAAGGGGGGGCCTGCTGCTTCGGCGGTTTTGACCAAGGGTACACACGTGTTCCCTCGCGTCATCCGCTATCTTCAAAAGCGCCCATTCAGTGTAGTCTTGTACAGACGGTCATCTCTGATACGATGAAACCGGTGCTCGTTTTCGTACTGTAGGCGTTTTTCTTTCTTTCCACCTTATCACGGTAAAGTTTCTGTTCTCGTCGTCTCTCTCTCTCTCTCCCCACTTTTTATGTGTACGCATGAGCAGACCCTGGTAGCTATTTGTGACATTCCTTCTTTATCTCTTGTTTTTTTTTCTTTTTTTTTTTCTCCGGAGCAGACGACGTTCTCAGTGCAGCAGACAACGTCGCTCTTATTTCAGTAGCACGCAGAAGCCCGGCAAGCGTCTTGGCGCCCCGCTTTCCCGTTTTGTCCAGGAATCACGTTGGCCAAGGGGCGTAGAAAAACCAAGCAGAAGAAGAAGAAACGTACGAAAACGACGATGGTAAGCGGAGTGCGGAGGCAGAGAAGAAGAAAACGAAAAAGGTTATGACGACGATTAGGAGACAGAAAGGCGTAAATGACGAAAAGCAAGAAGCGCGGAAAAAAAAAAAAGAAGAAAAAGTGATTCCTCACCCTCTCTCTGAGCCGAGCAGCCGTAAGGCGAAAAAACCAGGGTACCGTACGAACATCGGTCATAGGAAAGAGAGAGAGAGAAGTGGAAAGAGAAGTGTGAAAGAGAAAAGGCTTGAGGCGGCGGCCGAAGCGAGCCAAGTACCTAGCCGAGTTAAGGCAGCTGGAGCGCCCACAGTATGTCAGAACTCAATCCGTGCAGTGTTATGGTAGTAGCGAGACGTGCTTCGGCGTCTGCCATTGCGCGGAAGCAAATAATACCACGCTTTGACACCGTTTACACTGGTTATCAAGACAAATTTTGGCTTTGGATATGAAATCTGCCTTTTGTTTCCCCGTTGACAGTACGCACGTTCGTTCTGCCGGTTCAGTGCTATAGTTCGCGTGCACAGATTCAAAGCAATTCTTCCGGGACGCACCAATCAAACTGAAGTGTTGCGTTGAATGTACTTGTTCAAAGACCATGCAGACTCATCCTAAACACGAGAGAAAATATAAAATACCGTTACATGAGGATTTGTGATATATGACGTCACGTCGTGCGTCTTGCCGCGTCGTCTAGACGGCTCGCGGTGCTTCAGAGCAGTCAGTCGCGTCCACGGACGTGTGCGTCACGGAGTAACGCAGTGTGCACCGGCGCGGTCTTTCTCCTGATTGGCTGCAGCTTCCTCGTAGTTCCCACGAGTGCTGCACGGATTTAGCGGGACAGGCGCCGTTAGGCCTCGTCCTGCACCGAGCCGGAGATCGTGACGCGAGCAACTCGTAGGTAGGGCGAAGAAGGAGACCGTCGGTGAATGGATTCAGAAAGAGAAAAGGCAAACGGTCAAGCCCCCACCGGAATGCACTGTCGAGAAAGGGGCCCGCAAAACGCGGGGAGGGGACGTTGAGTTTAGGAGGCCGATTGAAGGAGGAGGGAGAAGAGAGAGAGAGGGCGAGATGGGCCGTTTGTTACGCAAGCAACGGGTACAACGACGACGAGGCATACGGCGTGGCCGGCGGCGGGACTGACCGGCCGGGCGGCATGCGACCGACACGTCGCGCGGCGTTTCACCCGCGAGGCACAATTTCCCGGCCCTCCTTTCCTCTTATTTCTCCGTTGCTTCTTGGGCGCGCTCTTCCTCGATAACATGCATGAGGTATGCGTGTGGCCGACGTTGCGTGGAACGGGTCATCGAGACACGACTTCCCAGTGGCGGCGTTTAGGTGTACACACACACAGTGTACATACGCGATGCCGCTGCACGCGCCGCTCGTTCAGCGCCCCTGAACTTGGCGTTTTCCCCATTCGCCGTTGAAATACACGCCACGAAAGAGGACCGGCCTTTAGGCGTGAGTTCCTTGCCACAGCGGCTGCAGCAGCATGCGCCGAACGAAAACGAAGCGGAGTGTAAATGGAGGCTGGGGTGATCACGTGCAACCGACGTCTCCACACACGTGCACGTTGTTTGAGCACAGCATGTATGGCTTGAGACTTGATCCTTCATACTGCGTGCTCCGTCGTTAGCGTGTTTCAGCGAATATCATGGCTGAGTTTACCTTCACCAGGTTACCAGAGTCTTGAGCACGCGATTCAAAAAACAACAACGCTATTCACATTCGCTGCTCTTCGATATAGCATTCATGAGCTAAACGAAATCACTCGAAGTTCTGCAGTGATACGCCGAAATGACAACAGAGATTTGGACGTAGCAAACGGTGACTTGGTGAGTTCCCGCAAAGCTTAACTCACTCAATCACTCATAGCGCTTCTGCCCGTCTCATTCTGAGCGCTTTCTCTCTTTAATTTTATATGTACATTGCCCCCGATTTTTCCCAAGTGAAAAAAAAAATATATTTCCGTGGTAGGATCCCTGTTGCTTTGTGTTTTAAATACGAAGTATGTCGGTGCTACATACTTTATAGGCTGCGGAAAGCTTCAGCCGATTAACTTTCTTGGACCGTACAGCGCTATCTCTTTTCTGCTACACTCCGAACTACTCTTACTGCGATTGTTTGCATCTATACACGATTAAGTTACCATTTCAACCTTCACTTTGCGTTTGCATGCTTCTTTTTATCTTGGCATATCTGACCTGGAGTAGCAAGCCAGGGCTGGCGTCTTTGATCGGTTTCCGTCTTATTCCGTTTTTGTTCTGGTTTTCTCGGCATGTGAGCCAAGGCGCAAGAAACCCTCTTGGCTGCGCCATCTAGTCGAATGCCGAGAAACCTTCCGTTCGGATGAACGAGGAAACGTAAAAGAAAAGAGGCAACGCGGTGGCGAAATCCTCCGCGTAGTATAACATCACGGCGCGCGACCTAGAAAAAAAGCTGACGTCGAGTAGAAGTGTACGTGTGCTTTCGCTCCGTGAATGACCGTAACGGGCGCCGCTAATGTATGCGGCTACCAGATTCCGATGGGCTTGCCCCGATGATACCAGCCAATCTTGAGTTACCGACGCTGTCTTGGCCAGCGTTCACACGCTTAGCTGTTATATCGTTTCAGGAAAATATTACAAAAATCGTCGTCCAGCCGAGTCTATTGTCTGTGAAAGGGACCCTTTTGGAATTGCCTGCGTGTCTTCGGTCGCTTTAGATATATTTCTTACCGCGTTCGTCATTCGCGTACGATTGTTTCTGGAAATGCGCAAGTATTCCTTTTGTAGTCGTTTTGTATACGACCAGTGATCGACATCGCAAGGTCAAGCAACACTTCCTGCGTTTCAAGGTGCCGCCATTTTGTTTCATATGCCTCGCTTTTGCACACATATTTCTCGCTTGCACGCCTCTCCCCTCCACCACTTTATTGGATAAGCATATATTACTTGGCGGGGTCATCTTTATTTGGCCTCGACGACTTCGGCAAGCGAACGGCGACTGCCGTGTTTTAACGCTAGGGCTAGTAGTGGCGCTGCTGTGTTCTGTACACATCCCTCCTCACCCCCGTGTCCTTCACCCTGAAAGAAAACGGTTAGTGCCCTAAGGCACACCATAAGCTTCGTCTGGACTCGTGCGAAAAGTTAGTTCGAACGGGTAGTTTCTCAGTCTCATTACCATAATAGTACACCTATGTACTGTACCCGTTTAGGCATTCTTGTCACAGTTCTGCGACTGTAGCTTCGAATGTCGCTACGCCCTTCGACCTTCGTCCAAGGCCAGTTGCTTTCGATCTGCTCTTGTGTTCGCAGTGGCCAAATCTTCTGTTCGGTTCGCTAACCCCCCTCCCCATTTGCACACGCACAGACACAAAACCGGCACCTTAAAGCAGAAGAGCTCGAACGAACCACTTTATTTCCTGTTTACTTCTGGGGACAAACATCCAAACAATCCGAGCAGACCGCGGATGTTCTGCCAGCTGCTCTGCTGCAGACGGCATCACTCGCCTCTTCGCTGACGAACCCAGAGCTTCGTAGTTCAAGCAGCGATGGTGACAAAAGATGGTGTCCATCTACTTCTCGACTGTGCTGCTCCTGTGTTCAGCGGCCTCGGCACGAACCGAGCGCCGGTTGTCAAGCGCCGAACGCGACGGATGATGGCGTCTTGCTGCGGAAAGCGGCGAGGAAGGAGCCGAGGAGGACGAGGCTGGAGCCGGTGCCGAGGGAGACGTAGAAGAAGGGCGTGGCCTGTACGAAGACGTTGAAGATCCAGCCGAACGCCAGGATGGAGAAGCCAGACACGAGGGATATCCAGATGCACACCATCAGCAGCGCGGCCAGTGACCTGCGTGCCAGCGAAGAAAGGCCGAGTTAGATTATTCACCTAGAAGTCTATCATCGTTTTATGTGTGCCAATGTATCACTTTGTTGAGTAGGAAATTGCCGCCGAAGATACCGCTTCTGCGTCTCAATTTGAACCACCCGCGCCAAATTGGTCGAGTTGACGCAGTGTCCACGTGACCTCTCTCTTTGCCGCTCTTTGTGAATCCGCCAGAGTTTACGTCACATGAAAGGTACCACAATCTTCAACAGGTGGCGCCACTCCAATGTCTTTATTTTCTTCATTTGATTGCTTACAAAAGCTCTGTTCTCGCTACGAATGACGAATGCTTTTCTATAGAAGCCGAATCTTTCAATCTAGTTCAACTGAATATTTTACTTTATTGTCCCTTTAGATTCAGCGTGGAGATGTACAGATCAAAAGATCGGTTCGGCTTTGTTCGCTAGATGTCATCGTATACGTCTCACTGATAGCGTTAAAGTGAGGCGCATAATGAATGTAAACGCTTAGTTCACACTCAGTCGAAAAATCCATATAGAAGCAGTTTGTGTGGCTCTGCATGGTTAAATGTATCCCCGAGTTTCTAATTGTGCTTCGCAAATGCCACCTGTTACGTTGCGAGAAGCGTCTAATCGGCAAGGGTGTTCGCACTTCAGAAAAATTCGTGATGGAGGAGTGCTTTAATTCTTTAAGCGTGGCTTCGGAAGCTTAAACATGAAGATATCATGAATTACGACAGTTCATTGTCGTTTATTACAATAAGCACTGTTTACATTTTTACACGCAAATAAGATTCTTAACTTGTTTTAAGATTTTAGTGAAAGCAGAATATTCACATCTTTCACAGCGTCAGGGAACAAAGTTTACAAAAACGACACACCACATCGTATGGACCATACGCATGTTTTAAACAAACGTGACATAGTACAGGTAAAGAGAGTGGACAAATGCATTGACAATTCTGATGCTTCGCTACTCGTCGTGTCAAATTACAAATCTACTCAAAGCAGCCTTTGAAAACTTCGCCACGCCAATTATTGTCCCCTGCTGAGAAAAGTCACGCCTGTAGGATTCGTAAAAAAAGAAAAAACAAAAAAAAAAACAAAAACAAAACAAACAAACATGGAATGCGATTGCAGCGCCGCCGCTTCGTTGTGGCGTCATACTCTGCAGGTTGTCTATATATAGCGGAAATCGTTACGCAACGGCTCTGTTTTTGCCACCGGGAACGCGTACGAAGCTCCCACACCGCGTCTGTTTTCTCACGGAACGAGACTAGAACAAAGCGTATAGGAAGCATTGCCATCCGGGAAGTCGTCCAGCAGCGCCAACCCGCAAGCAGTAAAACAAATAACACGAAGACACCGCATCGGGCATATTGCGTACAATGGCGGCGACGCCTAAAACGTGTTACGCGACCGCCGCGGGGTGACAAGCGTTCGGTCACGCACGCGTGTTTCGATGCCGGCAGGGGGAGCGGCCGCCATTGTTTTGCAGTGGGAACTGACGACGAACGCGGACGCCTTAATTATCGTCTGCTTTTCACGCGCGGCTAGCAGACGGCTTTCCCAAAGACTCGCGCGCCACGCGTGGCGGGCACTGTGAACTTCGTGCACGTTCTCCCGATCGGAGAAAGCGTTTGTTTTAATGAGCCACGTTGCAAGCAACGAGAGAAAAGGTTTGCTTCCTCGTTTTGGCGGCAGCGCTACGAGATAGGCAAGAGCACTGCATAACTGCAAAAGTGGTTTGCTCCGCCCATAAGGACCCAGTCACGCAGGTCGTATTCATCTGCGACTGTCGATCATTCATATATATATATATATATATGAACGAGAAGAGAGGGAACCGAGGGGCCCGATTTTTATTAATCATATCATAAGAAGCCAACAAACAATGACACCAAGGACAACATAGGGGAATTACTTGTACTTACTAATTGAATTAAAGAAATGATAAATTAATGGAAATGAAAATGAAAATGGATGAAAAAACAACTGGCCGCATGTGGGGAACGATCCCACGTCTTCACATTAGGCGTGCGATGCTCTTACCATTGAGCTACCGCGGTGCCGTTTTACCATCCACTTTATGGGGTATTTAAGTCTTACAGCTAGAACTTTTGTTTTTACAACTAGGTGTCATTGTTTGTTGGATTCTTATGATATATATATATATATATATATATATATATATATATATATACATACATACATACATACATACATACAGTGGAATCTAGTTGATACGATCTTCACGGGAACAGGAAAATCAAGCGTATCATCCGAAAATCGTATTATTCAACCAAATCGCATTGTCGGGAAAAGAAAAAAGGAACGTATTATCCCGAAAAACGTATTATGCAGAATAGTCTTAACGAGATACCACTGTATATATGCATGTGCGTGTTTTTCAACTTTTACAAGAGTTGAGAAACGAACTTTTTCTTGGGCGAAGGTAGCGGGTCCGCGAGGTATGTGAGGGCACGGCTTTGAATCGCCATAGCCATTAATATTCTCGTTTTATCTGTCTAAGCGCTTATCCACACCGACCCCTCTGTTACCTATGTAGCACATTTATTTCCGGGAATCGGCTTTCAGTCTGACACTGAAGATGAAGCAGCACATTTCCCAAGTCGCCTTGCACGCCGGCCACAGCGACTTGGAGACCACCTCCTTCTTGAATGTAGTGAAATGGCGCGTTTTCTTGGTAAGACAAGAGTTCGTGGCCAATTATGATCTCTGTCAAAGACAATTAAGCGCTGCCTGTGGTCAGATGTCATTCAGGCAGTTGAAGTTCTCCACCAGGTGGAGGTCATGATGAGTGAGAACCCTGAAAAGCCGATTATGGCCACTGACGAAGTGGGAGAATGAAAAATAAAGCTCCCTGTGCGTGATTTCATTAGACGCCACTACTAAGTTATGGATTTCCTTGCGCCTACAGTGCCTGGGCCACCCAAGAACCTGTGCGCCGCGAGTATGGCAGGCTCATTGAGAGAAACACCAACAAACAGCCCCGCAATGATAAAAACTTGCTAAAGCCTGCCATTGTGGAAGCACTGCCCAACATACACACGCGCTATCTGATCCGAGTGTACAGACATTATCGAAGCCGATTTCAGTCCGTAATTGAGACTGAAGATCGCTTATTTAACAGTCTTATAAAAAAGCAGCAAAAGAAACACCGCGAAATATTTGGAGCGAGTATACCGAATCTTTTTTGAAATATCGATGCTACTCCTGAAGTGTTCATTATGTCCTCAAATACCTCGCGCACCCCATACGCGCAGACGGCTCGCTATCGTCCTTCGCTTTCAACAGTAATGACTCAGTGCTGCCAACCCTATAGGGAAATTTTCCTAGATGTAGAGATTATAGGCCTTGTTTAGGAAATGCTTTCGAAATCTAGGGAAAAGTCGTGCTATGACTCTTGAGACTTGAGAAACCACTGCTGCAACGTTGCAATGACTGATACCTGAAACTGCTTACGGGTTTTGATTTTAGTGAGCCCAGATTACTTTCGCATTGGCATGCGAAGTATGATTTGTGGTCGTACTGCAGTACAGTGAACAGTACAGTACAGTACAGTGCAGTGCAGTACAGTGAACGGCAAAACAAACGTATGCTGCAATGCCCAACAAAGCAGCGCCCGCAAATCTTGGCATAAGCGGAAACATATACCTATAGATAGCGCTGAGCATGACTAGGCGGTTGGGTCGCTGCGTAGCAGACTATGCACTCAAATTTACCGTCCATGGGCAGAGTAACATACTCGCATTGTGTTGTCCCAGTGGTCTCGTGTCTGAGTGAGTTTAGGCATATAGGAAAGAAAAAAAATTGGACGCACGTATCTGCGTGCTTCGCTGCAATTGACTTCTATAAGCGCGCAAACGTACGCGCAAACGTGCGCGCAAACGTGCGCGCAAACGTGGTGCTGCTACGACGGTACATCACAGCATGCAAGAAAAATTTATTGCACATACTTTATATTGGTGTCGTGAAGGGACACATTGCTTTCACATCGCTATACATATTCTGTAATCCGGTGTAGTCCGGTGCCAGCTTCCTTACAACTTAATTAAGGCTCCCTGTCAATCTGGGATTTTTTTCTGTGCAAATTTGTTTTGCGTGTGCCGTGAGTATAGACGTTCTGAGCTCTTGTTCTGTGAACCTGGTTTCAGGCAGGAAGCTGTGTCGTTAACACGAAGAACTCTGGTTAGCATGACTTGCACTGCAACATCATTTCAGCTTGGTTGCTGCAACTTCGTTATTTAATTTTATAAAAAGGGCTTGAAAATATGGTGAAACTATAAATTTCCAATGTATTTGCATAACAAAAAGAAAAGTATACCGTAAAAGATCTAGGGAACTTCTTTATCCAAATTAGGTGAAAACTTGCTTTGGAGGTTAATAACGTATGTCAGAAGCGATATCGCAGCAACCTTTTTGTTGTTCCTTGCGCTCGGTACTTATGGGAAGCGCAATATTTGCAAGATTAAGAAGAACTGACTGTTGCATGGGCTTGATCTTGTATTGCTGAAGAAAATTGGCGCGAAAAAAAAGCAAAAAAAGAAAAAAAAAGAAAACCGCGCACATGAAGGAAAGCGCTTGTCCTTGTCTTCCCTTCCTGGTTGCGTCGTTTTTTGTTGCGCTAATTTTCAGCAGAAATTTGTAGGATTAGTGGATGCACTATTTTTTGAAGGCATGCATTCGCAGCGTAAAAAATGATCACAAGTGCATAGGCCACCGTATTAAGCCTTGGAGAGGCCGGCACGGGGCTTTGGGGACTAAGCAGCCCCCTTGAGTCATCGAATTCGAAGAAATCGGGCGGCGGCCGCCATTTCGCGAGCGCGCACCTCGACAAGCGCGCCTGCATGAAACTCGTTTTATATTACCGCGCGGTCCACTTAATCGAGCGTAGCTCGAAGCTGTGGCCCTGCGCTGCTACTGTTACACGCCTCTAAACCAACGCGTGCGTCGCCAAGAGGGCCGCTCCCTATGGCTATTGATGAAGATTAGGGTTCCCGATAGCAGACGACGAGATACACACGGAGCAGGAGGCAGTCGATTGCCTGCATGGTCTGCGAGTCGCTCGTGTGGAAGCCGCTGACCTGAATCGTCTGCTCACGTGAAAGCGCCGCGGAGCCATGCGCAGGCGTGCGCCAGTTTTTTCCACGGTTTTTACGCTATGCAGATGCGCGTATACGTGTTACTTGACAGACGAACGTGCGTGCTGCTCGGAAGGAATCGTCTGCTCGCCCGTCTGGCGATTCGCCGCACGTTTTCATTCTGAGGGTACCGTCACGCGAAGGGGTGGTCTGACGTCACTTCCTCTTCCATCCACTCGCGCGTACGTATATAGGCCCTTTCGAAGCTAATTAATCATGCGAAGGTCCATGTTCCGCGACCACTATTCGTAAGCTGCATGCATAGAGCAGGCGTGTTACTCCGCCATATTTACGTAACAGATGGCTGTAACGCTCTAGTGCCAACAACTAGTGGATCTTTAGTTTGGCTTCGGTCGATCAGCATGGCGGTTCTTGGAAGCAGCCACGGGGGAGTTTTTTCTTTTTAAAGTGATGCGATGAGATTATCGCTCGTTTCGTACTTTTATTGGTAGGGTGCCGTAATATACAGAAGGGAAAGTGGTCAGACGAACTCTCTTTCTCGTCACCCGAGCGGTTTTGAAACCGGAAGAAGGCGTCACAAAGACCAGATGCCTGAAGGCGTCGCGAATCGTCTGCTAGTGCAAGCGCGGCCGCCGCCGTTGCAGACGACGCCTACACCGCGTTGTCTGCACTCGTCTTTTATCTTGCCTTGAGACGTATGCGAGGCGAGAAGACGCCGACGCCACGGATGTATGGCAGACGCCGCGGTATTATGCGCGGTCAACCCACACGATTTGGGGAGGTTTTGTCACCGTTGCCGGGGCAAGGCCCACGCGTGTTTGCGGAGAAAGGGCGTTCTGAAGCTTTGAAGTCACAGTTGTTACGCACGCATCCTTTAAATTAAAAAAAAAAAAACAGCACAATTCTTCGCGCGAATGCCTAGATTATCTTAATATTCCTATTGAATTTGTTAAACAAGCACTTTCAGGCTACGGATGGCCACTGACTCACGAATGATTTGTCGTTAGCCTTTTTTGACAAAAGACGCTCGGCACTAGAAAGTGTGCACATGTGTTAAAAAAATGTGGGCGGCTTGCACTAGGGGTGCAAGGCTGGAGTAAACAGCGGAGCTGGTGATCGACCGAGCTTCTTCCAGGTTTTACTTGGCTTGGCTAAGTTTTGCTAGGAAATGCCAAGTGCTGCTAGGCACGGTATTCCGAATCGGCTCGCTGCCGACGTGCAGATTCTCGCTTGCCTGCGCGATGGGCTTCAAGATGAGCGGCGGCTTCTTCGGGTGTCCGGATCGTCTTTGGTCGTCTCATGTCAACGGTACAGGGGCTCGCCACAAAGTCAACAAGAGTTGACTTTGTGGCGATAACAGAGTCAACAAGAGTTGACTCCTGGCCCTGATAACATACCTGTTAAACTCCTAAAAGGAACTAAATCAATTTCCAGTGCCATATTACAATTTATTTTTAGTCAATCCATTTCCACCAGCTCGATTCCCGAAGACTGGAAGATCAGCCATGTCATTCCCATACACAAATCTGGCAGCCGTTCAGATCCATCGAATTATCGCCCCATCTCTCTGACATGCATAGCTTGCAAACTCTTAGAGCATGTTATATACTCCCACGTAGCCTCCCATCTGGATAATCACTCGTTCTTTTTTCCTAATCAGCATGGTTTCCGGCGAGGTCTTTCATGTGAAACACAGCTTTTCGAGTTCACCACAGACATTCACCTCAATCTGGACTCCGGCTTCCAAACAGATGTTATCTACCTCGACTTTTCAAAAGCATTTGATCGTGTATCCCATCGTCGACTATTGACCAAGCTTTCTTGCCTCAGCCTTGACCCTTTAATATTATCATGGATCCATTGTTTTCTTACTAACAGGTCCCAGTACACAGTCATTGACAACCGTAGCTCGGCTAGCAAGACCGTGAGGTCCGGCGTTCCTCAAGGTTCGGTCCTTGGTCCCCTTTTGTTTATAATTTTTATTAATGACCTCCCTAACGACATAGCATCCTCAGTGCGTTTGTTTGCAGATGACTGCGTCCTGTACCGGCGCATAACCTCGGAAACTGATCAATTGTCGCTGCAAAATGACCTCAACAAAATAACTAACTGGTGCTCACGCTGGCTTATGGTACTTAACACTTCAAAATGTAATTTCATGTCCATTTCTCGGCAGCGAAACAACAGCATTTACCCCTATTCCCTCAATTCATCGGTCCTCTCACCCACAGATACATACCGCTACCTAGGCGTCACAATATCAAACAAACTCACCTGGTCTGACCACATCTTACAACTAGCGGCTGATTGTTCTAGATCGCTCGGCTTAATCAAAAGGTCCCTATCAATGTCACCCGCTTCTATTCGAAAACTTGCCTACGAAACATTCATCCGCACTAAACTCGAATATGCCTCAGCAATTTGGAGCCCTCATCAGACTTACTTGATTAACGCATTAGAATCTGTACAGAATCGGGCTGCGCGATTTATAGCTTCACAATACGATTGGAACACAAGCATTAGTAGCATTAAATCTTCTCTTAATCTCCAGTCCTTGTCAGCTCGCCGCACAATTGCACAACTGTGTCTTTTTCACAAACTCTACTACTATTTTCCCCAGTTGCGTAATACACTTCTTCCTCCTCACCGCACTTCTCGTCGACTTTTCAACAGCTTAAGTATACAACGTCTTCATGGAACTACCACCGCATTTCATAAATCTTTCCTGCCCATCACAATAGAGCACTGGAACGAACTGCCACAATCAATAGTTATTGAGCGTGATAGCTCAAAATTCAAGCAGTTACTGACAGCCCATTATCAAACCTAATCACCTTGCTTACACCTGTGCCACGTCTTACTACTATTGCTGTATTATTATATATATATATATATATATATATATATATATATCTGTATATGTATACTTATTTTTCTTTTTTCCTATATTTAGCGTTCATACAATTTTTTGATATCATGACTGCTCTGTATTTCTGTTTTTGCCTCCCCCTTATGTAATACCCTGAAAGGGGCCTTTAAGGGTTATTAAATGATGATGATGATGAGTTCTGCCGCCGTCGCGGCGGCTCCGAGCTACAGTATCCGAGCTTTATCTCGGTGACGTCACGGCCAAGCTGCGTCTCCACACTTGCCGGGGCGTGGCTGGTCGAAACCTACCGAGGCGCCTGCTGCAGTCGCGGACGCCGCGCGCGTTCGGCGCGAACGCGGGGAAACGCGGACGGCGTCGGCAGCAGCTCTGTGCGTTGCCTCGTTGGTGCTGCTACAATTTCTCTCTCTCTCTCTCTCTCTAGCTCTCATTTTCTCTCTCCCGAGCATAGCGTGCGCCGCGCGCATGCTCTCCTTCCCTCTCTTTAACTTCCCATGTCAAGGGAACATGTGCACGGCAGGGAGTGGAGGCAAAGCACACGCCGCTCCGCGAGGTGGTTGCTAGGCAACGCGCAGTGACGTCTTCGCTAGGCGAGTTTTTTCTTAACGCGTTACAGTCGGACTGACGATCGGCTTAAACAGCTCCGCTGTTAAAACGAAGCCAGAGGTCTACAAGGCCTGTAATAACTGCAGCACCACCTCGTAGAGCTGACACACAATATATTGATTATGACAAGCTCACATACTCGCAGCCACAGAACCATAAATTACATCCTAAGGGTTTTGAGCTGGGCTAGTTGGTTTACGTGCATTATGGTGAAACAGCGCAACCGACGGTCCTGTCCGTTTTTCATCATTCCCGTCGTCTGCTCTGTTTCGCCATAATCTACATCTTAAACTACAATAAACAAGCGAAACTAAACATCACTGGCGTAGGCGTACTGATCGACGTGTCAGGTTGAGACACCGATCTAAAAAATTTGCCTATCCTACGCACTGTGAGAATCGATGTTATGCGAAGCATTTTGCAGGTACCTGCCGGCTATCCATCGTTGATTGGGCAAGGCGATACCAGGTGGCCCAATGTGTTTGTTTAAGCTGAGCAATGTGTGCGTGCGTGCGCGTGTGTGTGTGTGTGTGTGTGTGTGTGTGTGTGTGTGTGTGTGTGTGTGTGTGTGTGTGTGTGTGTGTGTGTGTGTGTGTGTGTGTGTGTGTGTGTGTGTGTGTGGTGGGTCGCGAGTGTGTTTGTCGACAACAGCACGATGACGACCACGTTGAAGACGGTCGCGTGGCAGAAATGGCATGACTTGTACGTCTGCCGTTTAACGCGAGCGTACAACATGGTGATCGTAACGAGCGTAAGCTAAAAAAACATCACCGTCGGTCGCTCATTTTATTTAGATGCGAAGCAGCTTATGGTCAGGGCTATGTCCCTCCCTCCCTCTGCCGTGCGGCGTCCACCCCCCTACTGCGCATGCGCATCCTCCTCCCCCTCCTCTCCTTGTCTCATCTCTCCTCTTGGCATTCCTCCTCTCCTCTCCGACACTCCTCTCCTCTCCGGATTGCGCAACGAATGGCAACACCTGCGGCTCCGCGCGCGATAATGCGAAGCAGTTTAGGTTAGAGGCGCGACGGTAGGCGCCCCAGAGGCACCGGCAACAGTCACCAACGCCTCGCGCGTTCGGTGCGAACGCGGGCAAAACGCCGACGGCGTCGACAACAGTTCTGCGCGTTGCTGGTGCTGCTGCATGTCCAAGTTTATACAGCTGATAAAACTACCTTGAGTCGACCCCATGGCTGCTTCGCATACTACTCAGTGTTCCCCTACGGGAAGATGGTGTAGTTTTTATTTTAGTTTTTAACAAAGCGAGGCCAGACAGGAACTTACCTACCTACCGCAAAGTGCCAAGAATGAGGCAAATAATGGTCCACATTAATTAATAGAATGATCCCAAATACACTTTATAAAGCAAATAGCTTTCATCGGCTCTCGCAGTTTTTTCGGGGTTGTCGGTGGTGGTCAGACTTTCACCGCCTATACAAAGGCGTCGTGTCAAAGTCCGCGTGTTCCAGAGCAACTCGGTTGTACTGGCGCATGTACTGGCGCACATGCGCGACAGTACATATGTGTGAGCCGTCGCGCGAGAGCTTTGTTGGTCTGTCTGAAGGTTCGGATGCTGTGGTGGAGCGCTCGGGAAGTACAGCCCCTCTCCCGCCGCCCTCTCCCCATGAGGCGACTGCGGGAGATAATGAGGGCTGTCGCTTTCTACGACGGCGCTCGCACCTGTGGGGATAACGCACACGTCGCTAATAAATCGTCTTGTATGCATAGCCGTCTATAATTACCGCTACGGATGTGCGCTGGTTAGCGGCTCTTTCTCTCCGGAATCGCCCAGCGAAAGAACAAACGCTATAGTCAAGTATTCAGACTGCAAAAAAAAGTATGTGCATGATTCAATGAAGCGAATGTAGCTTTATAGAATCTAGTGCTAGGCTATGCGCTTACATTGACCATTAGTGCCTGTGGTTTCTGCATGACGTTTTTCCAAACTGTCGCTCCGCACTGCGAGCACATGAATTTCGTGCAACGATATACTTGCTACAGGTGGCAACTGTTTGAGTGCTTTAGAAACTGCACTCTATCGGGCACACATGATTGAAAACGCCGTTTAGGGGGCCCAATATACGCAATTAGAAACATAAACATGAACTGGCCTGTGCAGGGCCTTCGTTGCCTAATCTGAGCTCTATAGCGAGCGTTTTGTAACACACCGACAAGGGTGCTTCCGTGCCGTAGAGATAAGCGGCAATTGCGAGCGCTCGTCGCACATAGTATATATGCACGGAGAGAAGACGTACGGCGCGGCGGCGGTGTTCTCCCGCATGGCCCGGTAGGCGCGCGCGGCCTCCTGCTTCTTCAGCAGCTCCTTCTGGCGCATCATGGCGTCGCGGTTCTGTTCGATCTGCATCTGCAGCACCTGCTTGTCGCTCGGGATCAGGCCACTGCCGACGCCCACCTCGCCCTGCCAGACGGGACAAAAGACGATGAGTAAATGAAGGGCGCGTGAACAAGGCCGACATTCCGGCCAGCAGGGACAGAATCACATGGATCAGTGATGCGATTGCTGCTCCAATTGCTCCAAACTGCTCCAAAAGGCGAATCCTGCTACATTTTCGATAATGTGCTCCAAAGCTGCTCCAAAAAGTGTTTTCTGCTACTTTAAAAACAGAGGTATCTAACAAGCGATATCATTTATCACATGTACTCATCATGTGTGCACATGGACGAAGTAAAACATGGGTGCGAGAGTTGGGCTACTACGTGCCTAGAATGTGCTGGCTCCCGCCATTGCTGAAACGGCGCTTAGGAGGTGAGAGCACACAACTTTCTTAATAACGCTTTATGGAAAAGTGTTCGGCTGATACAGCAAAGCCTTTTTTTTGCAATGCGACTTTCTTGTGGTTTCGTCAAGTAAGTACATGACAGCAGAAAATTTTGCTAAACGGGGGCAACTCGTCGCACATGGGCCAACATCATCTCTGTGTGGTTAATTGTGTAGGCGCTGCCATGGATAATCTCCCTACACTCACCCGATCGTGAACATCGGCATTCATTTTCAAAATTAAACAAGACGTGATGAAGCTGACTTATTCTGGCGTAACACTAAGCTAGATGCAAACGGCACTTTGCCATTAAGCGCATATGCATGCGTTTAATCATTTTGTTGCCACCGGTTTTGGAGAATTTTGATACATTGAGACGTACGTATTTCTGCGTTATCACTTGCGACGAAAAATAATGTGGATTAACTTTCAAATGCCAGCAGACGTCTCGGAAATCCAGGATGAGAAGTGAAGGCAACAAACTTGTACGGCTCTTTAACTATCTACCTAAAGGTGACTACCACCGCCGCGGTAATCATAACACGGTATTCAACCCATATTACACTTCTCGTGACCCGGAAACTTTTGTTCGTTACAATCTTACAGATCATTTAAATACTGTAACCTTTAGTTAGAGTTGACTCCTCAATTCGAAAGTGAACTCCTCTGTTCACGTGAACTCCTCGGACACCGGGGATGCCGGTCGTCCGCACCGTCTCTTATCTCCACACCGCTCTGACCTTTCTATGCGCTGTGCATTCGCCGCTCAGTTTCCGTTGAAGCGATAGACCGCGCGAACCTGCGCTTGCTGCCAGCGTTTTGACAGTCGTTGGCTGCGGTCATTCAGTGTGATCTATTCATGTTTGCTTGTGCGCGCTGACACCACGATTGTTAATTCAGTCAGTAAGCTAATGTGTCCAAGTTTATGCAGCCGATAAAACTACTATCCCTACCCCGAATAGCACTCTACTAATTTCCTATCGCAATCGATGCTTCGCCTTTCGGGCGAAACTGCGACATTTTTTAAACACCTGGACTTAAGTGGGAATAGAATGATAGTCTGATATTCCGGAATAGCGTTGGAACTGAATGTGCACATAGTCCCGGAGTGGGACCCAGTGCGAAATGTTGATTTTGTTGAACGGCTCTTTAACTATCTACCTAAAGGTGACTACCACCGCCGCGGTAATCATAACACGGTATTCAACCCATATTACACTTCTCGTGACCCGGAAACTTTTGTTCGTTGCAATCTTACAGATCATTTAAATACTGTTCACGTGAACTCCTCTAGACACCGGGATGCCGGTCGTCCGCACCGTTTCTTATCTCCACACGGCTCTGACCTTTCTATGCGCTTTGCATTCGCCGCTCAGTTTCCGTTGAAGCGATAGACCGCGCGAACCTGCGCTTGCTGCCAGCGTTTTGACAGTCGTTGGCTGCGGTCATTCAGTGTGATCTATTCATGTTTGCTTGTGCGCGCTGACACCACGATTGTTAATTCAGTTAGTAAGCTAATGTGTCCAAGTTAATGCAGCCGATAAAACTACTATCCCTACCCCGAATAGCACTCTACTAATTTGCTTTCGCAATCGATGCTTCGCCTTTCGGGCGAAACTGCGGCATTTTTTTAAACATCTGGACTTAAATGGGAATAGAAGGATAGTCTGATATTCCGGAATAGCGTTGGAACTGAATGTGCACATAGTCCCGGAGTGGGATCCAGTGCGAAATGTTGATTTTGTTGAACGGCTCTTTAACTATCTACCTAAAGGTGACTACCACCGCCGCGGTAATCATAACACGGTATTCAACCCATATTACACTTCTCGCGGCCAGGAAACTTTTGTTCGTTACAATCTTACAGATCATTTAAATACTGTAACCTTTAGTTAGATTTGACTCCTTAATTCGAAAGTGAACTCCTCTGTTTTTAGTGAAGTCGTTAACATTTAGCTAAGGAGTGAAGTTGTGAAGAATTATTCAGTTTAGCAAGATCATGCTTGACCTATGACAAAGGAATGCAGACCAAAAACGGCCACGTCGCAAGCGGCTGCACCCTGCGCGAGTGCAGCGTGATTTAAGAAGGCGCGTCAACTGTCAATGGAGGACATTAATATATCACTTAGCGACAAACTGTTGCGCTTGCGGATGCAAACCACAATTCACCAAGTTCACTATCATGCACAAACCTAACTACCAGCGAACGCGGGAGATAGTAGAGGGAGCAATTAAAATTCAGGGGGTGTAGAATCTGTGCACCAGCGTAGCCAGTCCCTCAATCTTTTTCGAAAGAACTTCTTGAATCTTAACCGTGCGCGTGCCTTGCCGTTGTGCGGTGTCGACAAGCTGTTTTGCTATCCTCACAGGTCGTTTCATTATGATATAGTTTCTTTCCCTGCCGTGTATGTAATTGTGCCATTTAAAACGTTTAGTTGGATGTTAGCTAGCGCTTATCCGTGTCCATCCTGTCGTCACTGTTTTTCCTTCGCGCTTCAAGTTTACTAGTTATGGAATACCAACTATATAGGCCGCTCACAAGTTATGCTTGAAATTAGCAGGACGTCACAAGCGGTTCCTATTGCACACTATAACCTTATTTCGTTTCTTACCCTGAGTAAGATGGCGCGGCAGCCTGGCTCCACTTTCGAGGAATTCTCACTCCGCCCCCCCCCCCCCCGCCCCCCTCCCAAAAAATTAAATAAATTTGTTTAAACCTTGATTCTAGTCGAGGTGCTTTTCAGAAGGACGCAAGATCGGGGAAGTTGTTATAGGTTCATGGCTGGTACAGCGCGACTTGACAAGGATTAAGAAAAAAGAGGGGCACCACACGGCGCTGTCAACTGAAGTTTATTGCAGGAAAAAACGAACAATGTGGATATTCCATTTATATTTTTCGTTTTCCTGTAATAAACTCTGCCTTGATAGTCAGCGCCCTGTGGTGTCCCCTCCTTTTCGTTCTCAGTCCTCGTCTATACATGGCAGGCACTTCGCGCGGGCAGTATACATGGGATATGTGGCCTCGTCCGTCGTGTATATATAGTGTTCTACGACGCGTGCTCACCGATCCTCCGCTGGCGGAGATGGCCGAGGAGCCGTGCTTGCTGGACTTGCTGCTGCGGTGGTGGCTCTTGCGCGATCCGCGCTTGGAGCGCGAGGACTTCTGCTGCTCGGCCGAGTACTGCTGCTGCAGCGGCTGCTGCTCCTCCTGGCTGCTGTAGTACGGGTGTCGGGCCCAGGCCTCGCGGCGGGCGTCAGACTCTGCGGTGCGCGCCGAGCCGTAGCTGCTCTCCCGTGCCGCCGAGTCGGCCGACGTGTGCGACCGGGGCGCACGGACACCGCCCTGCGGGTCCTCCATGACGCCGCACCTTTTTCCGATTTGCTCCTGCTCGCGCAGAGGGCGACATTGTGGCTGAGACGACATCAGTTTATTAAGGCCTTAGATGGCTTATGGGTCGAAAATTTGACCGTCCGGAAAATTCATTGGCACCAAAAGTGATGGTGCCACCATTGATGGTCGAATCCACCACCTTCGGGTGGCAGTCGAGCCCACGACCTTTGGTGTTAAGTCAAAGTTAATTAAGGGGCAGTAAATAATACAATCGAACCCACGTACCTTTGGTGTTAATTAAGGCGAAGTGAAATAAGGCACTGGAACCCATGACTAATATCTAATCTCGGGACCCATGTGGCCAGAGCCGCCAACATCCGAAGCCAGTTTTTCCCTAACCTTAATCAAAAATATCCCTGGAATTTTGTAAAATGAGTTTATTAAGCAATTCCTCAATGTTTATGGCAAGTATACATTTTTTTTGTTTGTAGTACGAATATATAGACTACAAATTTTAGTTAACATTTATCTCTAAGCTCGTTTTAAAATCAAAATATTCAAATAATGAAGTCACTGCACTTGAGCTGAAATGATGTCGCAGTGCAAGTTGGTATATGCTAACAAGAATGCCTTAATTCTGTCTAAGCCGTCTTGGAGATACGGGCGAAGTTGCCGTTTGCCTTACCTCCAAGTTGGATTCCAATTGACTGCGTGAAGGTCGAGAGTCGAACCCACAACCTTTAGTGGGAGAATGTCAAGTAATTTAATGAATGTCTCGTGCGCGCGCAGGTTTCCGCCTTAATCATCCTCTTTAGCGTATGCTAAAGCGACTGTCAACCTTTATCACTATCATCGGCAGCACAATCAACAACAACATTTTCGTCATAATCAGCAGCATAATTATCAACAGCGCTGCCGGCTTTGAATGTTTCCTTTTACAGCGAAACTGTTAAGGGGAGTTAGGCAGGGGTTTGCGATAGCAAATGTGAATGCAACGCAACGTGTGCCGGAGCCCCGTACTTGGTATGTAAAGTGATGATCAATGATCATAAAATAAGTTACCTTGCGTATATCTCACTCGAATAGACAACTTATATTCGTGACCCTTTTTTTCCCCCACGTCGCCTAATTTACCGTCTCAACGTTGGAGATCAGCTAGAGGAGTTTGTACGACGACGACGACGACGGCTGCGGCGGTGAGAGCTGACGCCGTGGTGCTGCACCGCAGGCTGTGTGGGAGCCGCCACTATATAGATGAGCAGCCAGCCGCGACTGCGCTCGAACGCAGCAGCAATGCAGCAACTGCTGCTGCCTATATGACCGAGGCCGGGAGCGAGCAAACAAGACTCCTAGTACTTCCGAAAGGCCTGCGAGAACTCGCTGATATAGCTTCGCTGTCTTTGATGTATCCGTTGTCAGATCGACATACATCTGTGAAAGATTTTATTGGGCGCGCACAAGTGCGAAGATGCAGCGACAACGGCAGCAGCAGAAACCAAAAGAACAGCAGCGGAGAGTTAACAACACGACTCCAGGACAGCAGTGGGCGCAATCACTACATCGATGGCACGAACAACACGAAGACCTTTACGATATATTGTCACGACCGAAAATCTGTGGAACTAAAGCATCAGCAATATTGACGACATGGTCAGCGGCAACAAGAATGAATATAATTACCAGCAACTGAGCTGCGGATATGTCTTGTAGAGAGTGCAACGTACTCTACCTGCGGCTAGAATTATACTGCATGTGATTCAGTGCCAATGTCGTTTAAATGTGATTTCTCGTTGTTAGGCTTCAGAGCGCCACACGTCGTACCGAGAAAGAAAAAGAAAAAAAAAAAGCTTTCAGAAACTTCGTTCTTAATTGCATATTTGGTTCTTCGCGGCACCGTTGTTGAATGATAGATTCCGGATCCCTCGCGTGACGTCACTTTGTCTCACGGCCAGCAGCACATACGGGCTAGCCCAGGCCGATTGACCTCGCGACCGAAAACGCATTAATGATATTCGGTCAGGTTAGGCGAAGAACGCGTTCTAGCTGGCCAAAATTCGCCTGTGCGTGTCACGTGTGAAATGCCGAGAGGATCCATTCATTCGTCCATTCATGCGCACCGCGGTTTCCCGTCGCCGAAAGCCAAAGACAAACACCGCAGTGTGTGCAGTGCGTGAGGCCGTACATAAACGCTTGGCGATCCGCGACTGATCAAATGAACGCACGCACGATTTGAGGTTCCCGAGGCATGCGAGTGCATGCACGCATTCCCACGACCTTGGTCGTCCGCGGTGGGCTGCCGGTATTCAGCGGCGTGCCATGCGAGTGTACAGTCCCCGTCACAGTTGTGTGGAGCGCGCTATCAGCTGTGCTCCCGATTTCAATAGTCGCACTTGAGAGCGACCAGTGTGCTCGACAATGCATGTCCTCTCCATCTCATGTATGTCACCGGAACTCCTCCGTGGCGTAGGAGAGCTTGTTGGCCAAGTCTGTACTTGCTGCGGAGCAGCGGGACACATTTTGCTGAACGGTGTCGTCGAGAAATTTTGTCTTGTCTATCTGCGTCAGCGTGTGTGGTTTTAGCGGTAGGTCTATGCCCTTCGGCAATAGTTAGCAATGTGGACGTAAGCGGACACATGCACATAGCTCCCGAGACGACAATGCGGTCGTAGCGCTAAACAACCGACTTTACCCAGGTATACTAATACTTATAGGGAACCGCCCACAGGCAGAGGAACCTTGGACAGAGTCCCGTTGGTCATGCGTTTGGACCAGTTTTGCATTGGAGGGAATACAAAAATTGGCCGCGTATCTGCGCTCGCTTCGCTGCAAATGACGTACGTGCGTAAATGTGGTGATGCTACATCACACACGGCCTGCTAAAAAAAAATCAGTAAGAAAAAAAAATACAATCACATATTTTACATTGGTGTCGGGAAGTGGCACACTGTTTTGACATTGTTACATTCTGTAAGGGAGGTCCGGCGCCCAACTTCCTTACAATACGAATTAATTTCCACGTAATTTTGGGACATTGCTCTATGTGCAAAATAAGGCTAGACAACAACAAAATAATGAATGTGCTGGCGTCTTCTGCGAATATGGCTTAGACAGATTTAAGGCATTCTTGTTAGCATGTAACAACTTGCACTGCGACATCATTTCAGCTCAAGTGCAGTGACTTCATTATTTGAGTATTTAAATTTTAAAACGAGCTGAGAGATAAATGTGAACTAAAATTTGTAGTCTATACTCATAATACAAGCAAGAAAATGTATACTTGCCATAATCATTGACGAATTGATTAACAAACTCATTTTACAAAATTCCAGTGATATTTTTTATTAAAGTTAGGGAAAAACTGGCTTCGGATGCTGGCGGCTCTGGCCACATGGCTCCCGATATTAGACCGCGCCGCAAAGGAATTTGATGGCCACGGTTGGCTAGTCGCGTTTTGTCGCGTATCCCCCAAAGTGGGGAATATAGGGAATGTGACGAGATTCCTCGGACGCCATAGCGGGAAGGGGGGAAAGGCGGGCGGGCGGAGATAGAAACAATATTCAATATTTATTCCAAGTTTTCTTTATGTGAAGACTACCGCTTCCAACACCACATGCGTGACAAGCAAGACGGCATGAAGGCGGCGTGGTCAGTGCGCGTTGGCTTGGCTACGGCTTGTTAACCAACGCACTGAGAAATCTATTGCAGGTGAATCGCAAAAACGTACGAGCCGTAAGTGGTCGTGAAATCTTGGAGGGGTGCAACATTATAACTGTTCGGAAAGCTGTTTGGATGAACCGCGCCTGCCTTCGCGTAGTTGATCAGAAATGCGCTTTCGTCAACTAGAGCGCCATTCTGACAAATCATGCGAGGGCAAGGAAACGATTCACTTTCAGAACCGTCATAAAATCGCAGGTGCTGCTGGAAGCCTCAATTGCGGAAGTGTTTTGCTTTGCTGACCGCGTCTCGAGTCTTTTTGAAGGTGGCGCCACCACACCCAAGAACGCGAAGAGCCAATTTGGCACCACAGAGCAGGCATTTCGGGACAACTCGGCGTCCGGATAGGCCATCTCACACGTAAGCCGTGGGACCCGCCTAAATCGGGACGTCTGGTCACATGTCCAAAGAAGTTTCGCATTAATAAGACCACCCTCACTTTCACTGCCAGGCTTCGTGCAAAAACGAAAAATACAAAAAGGAATATGCCTGGGGCGACAGGCCGAAGTTAGCGGTGTGGTGAGCGCTCAATGTACTGGATTCCCGCAGACGCGCCACATCGACTTCTGTTCTTAGCACCCTTCGTTCGTCGTCTATGCGTGAACCAGTTAGCACCGATCTTTGTCGTTTCTGGCCTGTCCGCCCCGCGTGAAGTTCCCGGTAGCACATCGTACAAAGACACCGACTTGGGCGCCATTTGTGAGCTCGTTCCACCTGTTCCTTCTCCGCCTAATCCTCCGCCCTTCTTCGAGCTAGCGACCGTGCTCACCCATTACCGCGTTGAGGGCGCATGCGCAGTGGCACACTGCTGACATTCGACGCTACTTTCCCCGCTGTACTTGGCCTCAGGGCAACACTGATTGGTTATGCCGAGGACACTGCTATTGAGTATTTTTCCAGTGAACTCTAGCGGGAAGCCCGGGGGTGAGTCACCTCAACCCGGCTACTATTGTCTGGAGAGTCTTTTATTCTTACCTCCCTGCCGTTTGATCGCAGAGGCTAAGCTTAGGCTTTGTCGTGCCACATTCACAACGTGCTTCTTACCATAGTTGCCCTACTACTACTATGGGCATGCCCTGTGGCAGCGGTGGCTTAGCGAAGCTCCTCGTTAAATCGGTCATCGCCCAGCGACGATTTCGACAGCAGCATGCGAGGCGAAAACGGCCTGCAGACGTGGCTGAACGGCACCTCGTACGTTTCTCTCTTCCACCTCGGAGAGTTCACAGCCGGTTTGGACTCCCTGCTGTGGACAGATGAGCGTGGCGATATTTTTACTCCATCCCCTTCGCGGGCCTTGAGGTCATCCTTTCAATAAATACGTTTTTACTGCTGTATGCTAAACAGCAGACAGGCGGAGAGAAAACTTAATTGGTCAACGTGCCACTCCTGCGTAACGCGTACTGCCCGCAGAAAAGGCGCTCTAGGTGAGGTTCACGAATACCAAAAGACGAGCGCGAAATTGTACCAAAACAAGCAACATGAGTTCTCACTTGCAACTAGCTTTAATTTTGCAAGTGGAAGGCATACAAATATACAGGGTGTTTTTTTAGGACCATACAGAATATAAAAAAGATCGCATGTTAGATAGTATAATATTAATTCATTAGCTGGATTACTCGAAGCGGCGGACATTTCTCGCACAAGAAATCGGAATTCATAATCAACTTAACACAATATTCACTAACTTGTGAATGAATTACTTTACAGTACATACCGCAATCTACGAATTGTAGCCGGTGAGCTTGCAAGGCATATCCACTTGGAATCAATTGTAAGGATCGCACTGGTTTCGCGATATGCGCCGTGATACTTGCGGTAAAAGTTCACTAATGCTCCACTTACTTTTTAACGAACCGCCGTTTTATGCATTGAAGCACTGCAGTAAGTGGAACGCCTATGTCTATTTCGTCGCACACTTTGGGAATGAATATTGCGCAACTGGTATCACCCTGAAAATCCGTTCCAAGTGGTATCGCCTTGCGAACTCACCGGCTGTAATGTGTAAATTGCTATATGTACCACAAAGTAAATCATTAAAACTCTAATTGGAGATTTTTGTTCATTAGTCAGTTGTGCATTTCGATTTCTCGTGCAAGTAATGTTCACAGCTCAATGACTAGAATTGATTCTATCTACCACAGGTGATTTGAAAGATATATGTATGGTTCAAACAAAAAACACCCGTTATACAACTTTGTCATTCACACATGCGCAGAAGGAACAACGGATCGTCTGCACACGTCGTCATACGTATATGCTAACGATCCGCCGAACATTCAAAATTAGACTCGGTGTATGTCGATGGCTCCGCGATCTTTGAATGCGAGAGCATTCAAAATTTGATATCGCGTAAGTGAGATGGCTCTGTGATAATGCAAAAAGCATCAAAGTTGAAGCGTGTACACAATCTTGATAACGAGAAGTGGGGGTATGCTTGATTGCTCTCACCGCTGAGTGCATGTTTCGGTTTCGCAAGAATACCAACACACGGGTCCTTGGCTTTGCCGTGCAAGCGACCGTCATTATTCTTTTTCCGCACCTGAATATTATATGATGGCAACGAAACAACGGAGGTCTCGAAGTCGAACGCGTTCTTCCAGCATGAGGCACGTCCGCAGCGACTAATGAATAATCTCAGCAGGTTCCCTCGCGTAGCCTCTTCAAGTATGCAGCTACAGAAAACAACAATCGACCGGCGCAATTACGCGCGCATTAGCGCGCCCGAGATATGCCCCCTCCGCGTGAACTGAATAGCACAGACCCGCGCGCAAGGTCGTTTACCAGCAACGGCAGGCCACAGATTGGACCTTCCGCCGCCGTATCACACAGCCGCGCCGCCGTTAAGTGATACGCGAGGCTCATTAAAACATGGCCATCCCTATACGGCCACCACCACCACCCCGCACCGACGCCTGTTGGTGAAATCAGATGCATCGAGGCAGGCGTTGTTTCGCAGTGTAATTAAAGATGGCGCCCGTGTATTACTGAGGCGTCACACTACAAAGGCAGAGGTGAAAAGGCGATCGTGAGAGAGCGAGTACCGTAAAGAACTATGATGTAATAGAAATTCAAACTAGACAGGTTCACAGGAAGATGGAGATTTGAAGTGATCAAAAGTTGTCGAACATGTCTTAGGCTGGAGGAAACGTTCCGAAAAGGGGGCTCTTCGTCAGTGCAACAAGCAGTTAACCCTGTCAAAAAACAGATACCCAATAACCCCATATGAACATGTGGGCGTCCCATATGAAAGCCAGGATGTTACCATATATCACATGGGGCATGATTCATATATGATCCCCATTTAAACAAATGGGATCCCCATATCACATACAGGAACAGAACATCTTGAGGTGCTAGTTGGTTCGTTTAAACGATTGTTAACTAACCTCTCAAGCCTGGAAAACGACAACACACAAGGAGGAACAGGAAGGCTGTTTCAGTGAACACTTTCAATTTTTTTTAATTGCCTGTGGCAGATAGCACGATTCTAGTCCATGAGCTGGTCTACTCGAAGAGGCGGACAGTTCTTGCACAAAAAATTGAAATGCATAATCTACTAATTAACAAAAATCAATCTAGTTTTTACTAAAAACGTTTTTATCTAATTACCTTAAGGCACATAGTGTAATTTAAAAATTCTTGCCGGGGAGTTCGCAAGGCGGGTCCACTTGGATCGTTTTCTCAGGATGACACCAGTTTCGAGATAAAAATTCCCGAACTTTGCGGAGAAATTCATTTGCGTTCCAGTTACTTTTGCGCTTCAGTGCATAAAACGACGTTTTGTTAAGAGAATAAATGGAACGATAGTGAATTTTTACCGCATGTTTGACGGCGCATATCTCGTAAATGTTGTCATCCACACAATTATTTTCAGGTGGATATGCCTTGCAGTCTCACCTGCTAGAATTTTTAAATTGCAATTTGTCATAAGGTAATTCGTTAAAACCTTAGTGATTTTATGGCGATAGCAATTATACGGACCCTCCAGGCGCCTTTCTGCCGTCGCCGTGAGGTTCCGTATAGAGTCCACGGGCGACGCAATCGTCGCCGTATGCTCCATGTGCGAGTGAAAGCTTGCGAGGGTGAGCCGACGAACGCGGCTCAATCTCGCGCACGCAAGGGGCAGGAAGCTGGAAGGAAACGCTCAGTATTCCAGTCGCGTGCAACGCTCCGGAGAGAGGGTAGGGAGGGGGGGGGGGGGGGGGGGGGGTTACTCCGCGCCGCCCGAGCGACCGCCGGTCGCAAGACTGCGCAGGCTCCGTGGGGAGGCCGCGTACTACGCCGCGCGCTTCCGCCCGGGCAGTTGTATCTTGAAAGCCATCTTGCGGCGGGGGCAGAGTCCTTCCTCCCTGCGCTGTGTTTTCCAGGCTTAGTTCGCCTTGATGCGAGCGGCGGGACGAAGGTCAATTCGCTCGCTACTGCTGCCGCGGTTACTACATCGTTTTGACAGCGGGTTGCCGCGGTCATCGAGTGAGATGCGTTCATGTTTGCTTGTGCGCGCGTGACACCACGCTTAATTTAGTTAGCGATTGTTTACAAGTTCATACGGCCGATAAAACTACTAGCCTTACTTCGTATAGCTGTCCACTAGTTTGCTATCGCAATCGATGCTTCGTATTTCGGGCAAAACTGCGACTTTTTGTTAATTAGTCGATTATGCATTTCAGTTGATTGTGCAAATTAGTAAGCAAATGTCCGCCTCTTCGAGTAAACCAGCTCATATAGACTAGAATTGACACAGACACTTTTTAAGCATTTTGAAAGTGTTCGCTAAAAAACCCTGCATATCTTAAGTGAAGTGTATAGGGTATGTGTCTTGATTTCCCTATCAAAATGTCATCTGTCATGCTACTGTCATCTTGTGTGGGAACCGCGGCTCGCGTGCATCTAAACCAACTACTACTTCTGAAAAAAAAATATTTGCATATCTTATGGCTCAGATTACCTAGCTCACACCAGACCGTTGTTTATTAAACGTAAAATATCTCCCGGCTATTAGCTATGCTTACATTTACCATAAGCTCGTGCGATGAATAACTTGGAACTTACCTCGGGCCAAGTTAACATCAAACTTTCGTCAGTGACACTAACGCTACACTCACACAAGCATCAGACGCAAATAGGAATGGAATCTACCTCGATTTCGCACAACGTATGGTTCCGAAATGTTGCCTTAGCTTGGTTCCTAACACGCTTAACACTAACAAATGGTACACAGAAAATGTGAACCTAAAAAAAAAAAAAAATTTCTCCGCTATTCTTTGAGCATGTGGCGTGCTCAAACCCGAGTGCTATGTACTTTGTTTGAACTTTATTTTTGTATATCGTAGTGTTGAATTGTTAATTTTTTTTACGTTCATCTGTTTCTGCGCAAAGCGTTGTTTTTGCTTCTCGCTGTGTAGTATATCTAATATTTTGGTTCACAATTCTATTTGATTGTAATGCTGAATTGTGTACTGTTCTCTGATTCACGACGAACGTGAAAATTGTACAAGACTTTTATTTCTCCCTGCTGCCATCTTGTAAACGGGCCCCAGCCCCACGCCAAGCTTCATCAAGGGAGTTTTTTGTCCTGGACCCTTTTCTCTTGGAGACATAAAATGAATCTTGAATAAAAATCTCACTATATAGGCGGCCGTTTCTACATTCTGCTGTCATCGGAATGCGATAGCTGCGGATGGGAGTCAAACCCTCGACTTGCTGCTCATCGGTCAAACGCCATAGCCTGTGTCATCGCGGCTGAATTTTAAGAGGAAACGAAAAAATATATATATTGTTACAGTGCGTCAAAGATAGTGGAGCGGCAGCATCAGCAGCAACAACATTAGGAGGGCAGCGAGGAAGAGAAGGACGACGTGTAGTATCGGCACCCACTTGCCGTACGGCTCTCTGCAATAAACGCCTTATACATACCCCGTAACATATAAAGAGAACGCGCGGCACCAATAAATGTTCATTGCTACCAGGGCCGAAATGGAGATTCTGACACTCCCCCAAAATTATCGCTACTGGGATATACTCTTTAGCGCAACTTACATATATGTCATATGTGTATGTTAATATGTATGCGTTTATACTGTTACATATCAACAGCAATGTGCTTGATTCAAGCGCATAAATAAGTGAACATTTCAAAATGGCCGCCGCTGTCGCCGCAGCCTCTCCCGAAAATGACTCGTACAGCCCTGATTGCTACGCTTTATACTTTCTTTACGCTCTTATGGGTAGAGATAATATTAGAGATACTAGTATACGTATACTAGGGTAGAGATACTAGTACGTTTTCAGCGCGCACGAGCGTGCGTTGCTATGTTGCTGCTGCTTGGTGAAGGCCTCTGTGCATGGTGAAGCGCTAATGGAAGTTTTACACCTCACTAAAAATCTCACTATATTTTTCAGCTGTGATAAAGAGCGGCCAAAACAAACGAACACCGCTAGGACGAAGGCGTATATCGCCTGTGAACGCAACAAACGTGGGGCGTATAAGTCGCACAGCGTTCATGTACAGCTACCAATCCCGTTCGCAGTGTCCCGGGCCTGCTCAACACCTTCGCGGGTGTCCGCCCTGGAACGAGACATACAGCTGCACGCACATTTAATACGTGCCTAACAGGCAAATAATTTCTCTCTCCCCGCTTTCTGTGCTACCAATACGCAGTCTCTTGCGTTCCATGAGGCATTGTGTAACATGCGGTCTTTTGCGTTTATACCTATACTTAACCGCCAAACAAAAGAGGCGCGTTGAAAGCGGGAGGGGTTACGGGACGGTGAGCCTATTCTTTCCGGTGCGATTCCGTGTCTCTCTCGGGACAAACAAATTACGAAACAGAACATAAATCAAGGCCTCTTAATTTCACCGCTGCACCCCCTCCCTCCATCGCCCCCGCCCTCAATCTCTCCATCCCTCGCCTTTATTATGCCCCTGGATACGTAGCGCTAATCACCGAACGAAAGCGGCCATTTGTGAATACACACATAAAGATCCTTCGCGTAATCGATTGGCATATACGTGCATAGGGCAAGCAGCGCGCTTCTGGACAAAAGCAAATCAAGTAAGAGGAAGATAACATATCGCATGTATAAAGACGCAGAAGATGAAAAAGCGGAGGCAGCAACGTTCCCGAAGGGTGCACGAACGCCGCGTGCGATATAAGCCGCTGCCTTGAATCGCGAGCGTTGGTCGGGGCGAGGATTTACAAGCCGCCCCGAAACACGCGGGCAGGCTATAATCATCATGTCGAGAGTGCGCGCGAACTGTATACAGCTTGCCGATGTGGCCGCGTAACACGGCGCTTTCCAACGGACACGGCTAAAGGGGCGCAATCTTGTTGTCCGAGCACCAAACTGCTGCTAGGCGATGCTTTGAGGTTGTGCGCGATTAAGCGTGTGCGCGCAGTGATACGTTGCCGCTCGGCCGAGAGGTCATTTTAATCGCGCATGTCCGATATGTCGGGTTAATAGTTTCCTCGTCGGAATTGGTGGAGACTGCGGCGTATAGGGCTGCAGTGCAGTGTTCCGCGGAGTAGTATAGCCAATCGAATTATCGATTATCGAAGACGCCTGTTGCGGTGGTTCAGTCGTTGTGGCGTTCTGCTGTTGAGCACGAAATCGTGGATTCGATTCTGCTCGTAAATAAACCGTATACGTGATCGAAATGATACAATTATGTCTATTATACGTGCCTCCAGATAGACATTTTTGGGCGTCGAATCTTATGATTCTGGACTGGATTATAGGTTAATTGCCCTACACCTGTTCTACAAATGCATCCACCAGCTGCCGGCTCAGCCGACAAGCGCTATGTGCTTAGGCTGACCAGCAGATTCACGTGTATGAAAAAAAAAAAAAAAAAAAAAAACGGGCGAATAAAGCTGTATTGTATTGTATTGTATTGTATTGTAAATAACTAAAAGTAATATAGCGGACGTGTGTGGGCTGTTGAAGCGCATTTTCAAGGCAATTTAGCGGCAAACAAAGGAATAAAGGTAGAAGTTTGGAAGATGCATGATGACGAAGAATATAATAAAAGCTGTCACTGTATTCAGGGCCGCAAATCTATTCCAGGGCGTTTTAGAGTTGGAGTACACACGCCATGCAGCGTGCGCCCGAGGACTAGTTTCGGAAATTAATGAATGAATACCGCGTTAATTACGTAACACGAAAGTGGTTCTATGAGCTAAGTACGAAGATGTGGGTACGACATTATGGAATTAAACTGGCGATCGCGGGTGGCTGACGCGCTCGTCCTTCGAGCCTGCTTCATTTCAACGAAGTGTCTTGCCTTTGCAGGGGCTGTTATTACGGCGTGAAATACTTAATTGTTGCACGATACTTGATCAGTCGTCAGACGGAATATTATGAAGATAAATGGGTCTGCGCAGAAATGTTTCCTTCCAAGCAAAGCGTATACAGTGTTGCTAACTACAAAAATAAATAAGAACGCTATATAGTCGAGACCCCAACAAACTCTAAAATCCGTAATACGAGCGCCTAAAATCCGCGAAAACCCCGAAAATAGGTTACACTGGGCAGAAAGGTCCGTTCTTTTTTGTTCTTTTTTCCGTCCATAATGGCGTAAAAAATATAAATGATCAATATCAATACGCGCTTTCTTGTGCGACTGTGAAGTGCGGAAACGTATTGCCAAACGAAACTAAATAAAGATGCTTTCGTGAACTGCAGTCTCTGCCAGAAATCAGCCTGAATCAGGTAGCGATTGAAATTACCGAAGAATGTCCTCTGTTTCATCTTGGTATGGTGGCGCGTCCTCTGTGTGTATTTGTTCGCTGGCGTGGCTGGGTCTAGGGTCGGTACCATCGCTGACCCCGTAGACCTCCATCGTGCCGATCTTGGGAACAACGTGCTCGGACGGCGTGTTACTGATGCAGCATTTATCGTTTTGTTTGTAGACCAACCCGCACAGTAAGGATGGCATTTGTCATCTGAGTGGACATTCTGTTGTTTAACTTTTTGTTTAACGATTTGTTGTTTAACGATTTAATCGCGTTCAACTGGCTGAAAACACGCTCAACGTCCGCGTCGGACCATGACAGCAAAATTACTGATTAAGCGAAATTATAGCCAGCTGAATGTTTGGTTGTATTTAACCGTATCCATTTATCATCTAAAGCGCGTCTGCGAAAATGGCGAAGAAAAAGTTCACCGACGATTACGATACTCCCTAATACGAAAGTTGAGCTCAGCTCTATACGTGTTTTCATTTCGCGATATATTGGCTGGCGCGGACAACCTGTCTCGTGCGGTACATTGCGAACATAGCGAAGTGCGGCGCGACTTCCTCGCTAATCGGGACATCGCGAGAAGCAGCAGCGTGGGTGACGCGTGGCCGCGATTCACAGCAGCCGCAGACAGACCTCCCAGACGACGCGTGCTACTCTGGCGCCATCTCGTAGCCATCGCCGTCGCAGTGCGCTTTGCGCGGCACTACGCTTTTCTTCGCAGGCCTTCGCCATACGCTCCTCCTCCGCGTTCCTCCTCGAGCTCTCTTCGCTCTCACCGCTTTTTCAGCCCCTGCTGCGCGCCTGCGTTCGTTCTGTCATCCGCTGCGCCATAGTTCGGAGGAGGCATGGAAACATGTTGGAAGAAATGCGAAGCATGCACATTGTTTGCGAATGATGATCAAGATTCCCTCTTCCAAAGGGACGACGAATAAGCTGCATCTTTGCGACACGTGAAACAGGAATTATTGTCCAAAAATCATAAGTTCTTGTACCGCCAAAAAGGAAGCCAACATTACAGGAACAAATGTTCCCGCAATAGGCAGCGCAAAGAAAAGAGCTAAATTTAGCGGGAAAGCCGCTAAAATGGCAACAATACAGCGTAGTAGCGAGCCATTCAGCGTACCGACATATCCACACTGTTGGCTTTGTAATTTTATGTCGTACCAATTGTACATAAGCTACATATTATATGGAACTTCTTCCGCGAATTTTGTTTGAATAACATTTAGAGCACGATTAAAGAACTGAACAAATCAGTTGGTTTTGTAAAAGAGAATAACAAAACCTAAAGGTACGGCGAGCCTTTTATTTTAATGATTATTTTGGTACAGCAATCTGAAGTTCCAGAAAAAAAAAATATTGACTCGCCATCCCGGTTCTGCGCAAGTGGATGTCCAGCGAAGCTGTGGATAACCGCCACTACAACTGCTGAGTGACTAGGGTATTCTTGATAAGTGCGAAAGCACTATATGGGCCATGAAGCGGAAAATCCGGCGTTAACATCCGATGACACCAAAAGACATGTGACCAAGCGATGACGTAACGTGATTTCGTTATCACGTCAAACGTCGCATGATGACATCACATCAAACGTTATGTTACGTGATAACGGCATCGTCACATGACGATATCGCCTGACGACGTCATGATATGGCGTTATCACGTGAAACGTGACGTCACGTGGTGACGGCATAATGACGTCACCTGATGGCGTCATGCGATGCCTCTTGGAGAAGCAGCACATTGCGCTTCCCGCTTTTTTTTGCACTGTCTCCGGGATCGGCCCACATTTTTGTGTAAGCACGCGGCCACGAAAAATCCCGACCAACTAGAGGCTAACGGCTTCGCTGTAAGAAGAATCATGTATTTAGTTACGTCGTATATGTGAGGGCCAGGGGTCGGATATGTTTCGACACGAGGACTTGGCTTTATCAAATGCCTCGACAAAACATTGACAAAGACAAGGCTTATCTTCGTCACTGCGTTTTTGCAAAAGACAAGCCATTACGCAAGGTCCTTAAAGGTAAACTGCAACGAAATTTTGGACCGCGTGAAAAGCCTAGTTTAGGATAGTGTGCACATAGAGGAGCCTCCGTGCAAAATCGGACGGTATTGCCGCTCTCCGGAAATGACGCATGACCTCGAGCGTGGCGTTTCTCGCATGACCTCCGATTCATCCTCCATTCATGTTCGGAGGTCATGCCGTGGTAATGCGCCCAACGTTACCAGATTAGCTAGTAATGTTGTCCACGGCTGTCCGCGGCGCGCTGGAAAAGCTTGGAGGCGGCGTACTGGGACAACCGCCAGGTGCACGCGTCGTTGTAGGTGCTGTTTCAAGGCTGCAGACAAGAAAACTATGTAATTACCAGCCCTGCGGATTTGCCAAGATTGCTTCAGTGGTATATATACTATCCATTTATAACAAATATACCCAAAGTGAAATTTCCTTGGAGTTGGCCTCTAAACAAAAGAACTCAACTGTCAAATGTCTTCACAATGTCTTGTGTTTGTGATTGCCTGTGAAGACAATTCATTGCCCAAGTTTTTTTGACAAAGAAACTACCCTTTGTTAAGGGCCATGGATAATCCCCGAGAATGACTATAGTTTTTGTCCCGTTTTTGCCAAAGTTCTTGCGACAGAAATTTCATTCGCCAGAGGTCTCTGACAAAATTACCAGCCTGTCAGAGTCATTGACAAAGCCTTGACAACGACAAGTCTTGCCAATGCCTTATCGACGAAGACTACTCTTAATTTTGCCAAAGGTCTCTGATAAAGGAAACAGCCTGTTGGTTCTCATTTTCGCAGTTCATTTAATCCAACTTCCTCCGCCATTAGCAAATGCAAGTAGTGTTTTGAAACGTAATATGGCGTCATTTTCGTACACTAAACAGCTAAAAGCTCCTCAAGGAAATTAGAATAAAGGAACGATACCGCCCAAAAGTTCTTTAGACCGTTAAGTGTGCGTAAAATGCCCTGTATGGCCTTGTGTGACTGTGGCAATATTGGCGCTTTTATCGCCCTTTGCAGCGACACTGACGAAGGACTTGCGACATTGAAAACCTAATTTCGAGAGCGTTTTTCTTGCTGTTTTCAATCTCGCAGATTGATCGCTCGTACTCTGCAATAACAGCGTGCAGTGGCGACGCGGTGCACCTCGTCGTTGTGTGTCATTTGTGGCCACACAAGTGCGTTTCCAGCCGGTTCGGTCACTCGAAAACAAAACAAAGGAAAAGGCTGTTGCTAGTAATAAGCGGTTTTATGCGCAAGTGGCCAGCTGTAGACGCCGCGTGCTGGTCGTCTTAAAATGTATCGCGTTGTGAATCTCGGTTAACCGGCGCCGGCACCTTGCGTTGCGTTTCCTATCGATGGGCTTGGGGGCAAACACGCAGACGACAGCCATTCGAAGCCAACAGACGAAGAAGAAAAGAATATACAGATGTTAAGGGAAATAACTTTTTTTTTTAATTGAGGGGTATAATTTGATTCAGGGTTAAATCCGAGGTAAGATTTGCAGAAAATACAAGATGACGCTGGTGGAAGCCGAACCTACCACTTTTTCACGAGTTTGAGTTTATTTCACTACTATCGTTTACATTTTTCAGACACACATACAGAAACAAAGAAAAATTGGCGTGGAAGGCGGGAAGAAAGGTTATTGCGCGTGCGTTGCCCTGTACCAGCTGAGCTACGGCGACGGTTGTCGATTCGTCCATGTTCTTTGGTATTTAGGGCAGTCAACGTCAAAATTTGCGGGTGAGGGCGCCGCGAAAAAGTTGAACTTCAGCTCAGTTTTGACTTCCAGACATTGAAACACAAAACTGCGTTGGTGGCGTGCATAATACAGGCTATCAAATCTGTAATCCAGGCTGCATGCCGAGGTTGAGGAAATATTCAAATTTTTCTCAGATCCCGCGCCCTGTAAACTTCGACACGTACTCTACATGTATACCTATTTATAACCTTACCCTTATAACACTCATTCAACTGCAGGAATCGCGTAGATGTGAACAGACGACAAATCTTACAGGCTATAGGAATTATCGTCTGCTTCAGCATACCGAGGCGTTTCTATAGAGACGAGTTTCTATAGATATAGTTGCATGCCAGATTTCGTCCGGTCCTTAGAGGCCATAGGATGTTTCATTGGCCGGTCTTATCCCCAGGATAAGGAAGTGTCAGATATTCGCGAAGTGACGGTGCGCGTCTAGAACGGTTGCCGACCCTGGGGCGATAAATTTGTGACGGGCCAGTAATCGCGTTAAAGCCGCGCGCGTGATCACACGCACGTACATAAATACGCCGGAAGCTTTCTCGAGCACGTTTCTGCAGACGACAGCGAGCGCGCAGAAGTAGCAAGAACAACGACAACCGAAAAAAAAAAAGTAAATTAATTCGAGGCGACACTAATATTTCTCGTGATCTTAATCTATTCGCATGCGAATACCGTCATTACCGGGCTCCGCCCCGGAACGAGGTTGCAGAACCGCGACGTCGCCCTCAACACGGCTGGTATCGACGTGTTTCTTGTTTGGGTATTTGCGTGTGTTTGCTTCCGTTTATGTAGATTCACTCCGTCGCCCCTTTTGTTTGCTTTGGTTCACGTCCATCCGTATCTGTTTGTGTCGGTGTGCTCGGCCGCAAAGACGCCGTCCGCGTCGTCCTGTCGTGTAATTTGCCCGGGCTTTCCACAACCGGTTTCTCTTCCGCGCGTCGCATGGCTGATAAAAAAAATATATATTACGCACTCCTGTCGCTTGCACGTGTGCAGGCGCGCAACCAGACATCACGGACAAAAATTAAAAAAAAAAAAAAATGTGACCAAGGTAAAATTGAAAAGGTGACACAGGCGTTGGTGAGTGCTTTTACTTTTTTTATCGTCTTTTCTCTCTAACGGCATGTATTCGCGACCGCTTGGATCCTTCCGGTGGGCGTTACGTCAGCTATACTTTGTTGCGTTTTTCTTTTTCCGCACTTATACGGCGTGCCGTCATCGCTACCTTCCCGCGCATGCGCAGTCGACAGAACCGATGACCACAGGCTATTCGCGTCGTAAACGAGTAGCGCGACATTCGGAACTATGCGAAGTTGAGCTTTTCAATCATACCGGTTACGAAACACCCGCTGTTTCAGGGAACCGGTGCGTGAACTGGCTTAAAATCAAGAGGCTTCCGAGTGGTCGCGGGGCCTCTAGCGAATACATTATTTATTAGGCGCTGAATTTTTGACACGGTAACTGCAAACGTTCATCCTTGATACCTTCCAGAGATGGTACATAATACTAAAAAATATATATATCGTTCAACTTTATTTGCTAAAGTGTGACTCGTCTCCGTACAAAAATATCACAGTTTCGCCATAAGGCGCCATAAATGAAGGCGATAGCAACATGTTAGAATATTACGCGAAGTGTAAGGCTTGTAGCTGTATGGGGAAACCAGCGCTGCCCAGGGAGCGCTCGTGATAAATTGACCTCAGCGCCGTACGTGAGAAAGCGCCGCAACTTTCAGTCTCTCATGCGAACGCGGGCCCGCAGGAAAAACGTTTTTTACGTTGTACGAAACTGTAACGTTAGCGAGTTTGGCCTCTTTTTCTTTGCCGTTTCTCTCAGCGTGAATATTGAAAACAATGAAGAGGCTGCGATAATCGAGTACGAATTTCCCTGTGAAAAAAAAAAAAAAAGCGCTAGAAGTGTATTGCGCAGAAAACTGCATGACAGCCATGCATGCACCAGCAGCTGCAAGCGTACACTGCCGACCGTGTTGCGGTACGGTTTCGAGAGTGTCGGCTCACTGTTAAGAGCTTTTGAAGCAAAATAACTGGAGAAGGGTGAGGATCAGTTGCATGCAGTAAATTGTTTTCTAGGTTGAGAAAACGATACCTCACAACGACGGTTCAGGGTTTCAGCGAAATACAATTTACGATCGAGTGAAGAAGCTATAATCGCCGTCGGAATTCAAGTAAGCGATCACCACGTTCCATTTCTGCATATTCCAGAACCAAATAGAGGCAGTTCCTTCGTAAGCAGATTGACGTTGATTTCCTTGGAGCCACTTATAAATGGTGTCCACGGCGGCGGAATTGAAGGCGCGTCCACGTTTTAGCGACACGGCATTTCGCCGCACGCCGTTAGCAGTTCGCGGACCGCCGGCCGACAGCGGTCTTGCTGGAAAACGGCGAGAGACAGAGGAGTGGTCGCGGCTACGCTCTGGCGTCGCCGGCAGCCTCACCGTCGCTGGTCGCTCGCCACCGATATCGTCGCTATAGGCCTTTTACTGTCCACTTCAAGTCTGTCGCTGACAGCGCTTCAGAACGAACGACCGACGCTCCCAAGCGGCAATGTTTTGTTATGGCACGTACACACTAGCGGCAAAGCGCGCGCGGCGCGCCGCCGGCGGCAAAACGCAGCAGCGGCAGGGCGGCCACACCAACCGGCGGCGCGCCGCTGCGGAAATCACGTGACAGACTAGACTCTCTCCCCCCTTCTCGAAGTATCCGTCAACTCGGTCCGGGAGCTGACGCGTGCAGATGATAGTGCGAAACGAGTTTTCGGCTAACACCGGACGCGAGTACGGAAAGAAGCGGTCGGGTGGGTCCGCATGACACCAGTTTCCCGCGCGCACGTCACGGAAGCGGGCCGCTCTGATTGGTCTCCTTCATCCGCGGCACGCGCCAAACCGCAATAAATCGGTCCAGGAGCGATCCCTGCCGCGGCAAGAAAAACGTGTTTCGCGGCTGCTTTCGCGGCGCGCGTCTTGCCGCCGGCGGCGCGCCGCGCGCGTTTTGCCGCTAGTGTGTACGTGCCATTACCGTTGTTGCCGCTTTACGCTCTCCTCGCAAATTTCACACGAAGATGCTGATATATGCCATGCGAGCACGGCCGAACCACTGCAGCCGAACTTGACATGTATCGGAACTCTTGTTTAAACGTTTGATCGTGGACCTGTTTTTTTATATTTATAAAATGAACGATATATACACGCGTCACTTTACTCTAGCGGACATGATGTTGCCTGGAATAGAAGCTGCATAAGCAATATTTGTGCCGCCGGTAGCGGCGTCGCGCCGGTGCAGCGTCGATGCACTGTGTTTCTGCAGTAAACACGAAGGGTTCGCCATATATGCTCGCTGTGAGAGTGCATAATTAGCATTCTAATTTGCTGCCTTTTCATTTTATCACAAGGCACCACGCACTGCATGCTGGAAACCCCTTGGAATTTCACGCCGGCTGGCACTACTATTACTCTTAGCGCCCCCGAAAAAATGCCGGCTGTATATATGTGATCTTGTACTATATATTTTTGTACTAGAAGCATTGTCATTTTCGCTTCAATAAAATAAAATGCACATGGATATTATGCCGGAGAAGCTGTAGAAATAGTTGAAAATTAAACGGCGTACGATCGCGCCTGCCTGAATCCGACGTAAATATAATAGAATGATAGGGCTATATTACGGTTTTTCTAGTCGTAGCAATTAACAACGCAGGGATAACGACGGCACGTCGCTCACCGTATGTCGCCGCTGGGGATTTTTTCTGTTTGTATGACTGAACAAAGCGCGCGATGTCCGCAAGGGGCGCTGTGTGTCAGCTCGAAACTCCAGCGCTGGTTCTCCATTGTGGCAGTATGAACTAAAGTAAACGTAAAGTGACTAAGTAAAAACGAGCTGCTGTGCTAGGGGACATCTGTTTCAATCCTGCCATCGGACAATTTCATTTATGTTTATTAATTAAAGTCAGCGCCTTTCTTGTAGACTTTACCAGCACTTTTCCGCATCGGGTTTGTTTCAAACCTCTTTCCTGAGCAGATCCCCGAGGTAGTGCACAGCCGCGGCATTAAAATGTATCACTTTGAGGTTCTAGCTCTTATTTTTTCGCTCTTTTAATATTTAAGCGAAAATTTCATGCGCATTCGGTGTTTTCTTTCATGACATTTGTTTATGGGCTGCCATCCACAAAATTCTGAGGAATAACTTTTTTTTTCAAAAATGTAAGGCATGGTATGAGCAACTTTAGTAATACAATGGTGTGGCAATATAATCCGCATAGTATCGCATGTCATATAGCGTGGCATGGGATATATAACATACACATACCTAAATGTATAAACGGAACCTCACGGCGACGCCGACGGCAAACATTCGCTTGGAGTGTCCATATTAATTGCTATCGCAGTAAAACAGATGACCGAATGTCAACGCATGTTGGCGCCGTGCAGACGGTCGTTTTAAAGAAAGAGCACCGATGGCAAACAAACGACAGCTCTGGTACTGGGTAGCACAGAATACCGTTCTCCGTTCTGTTGCAAATTCTGTTTTCGTTTCGGTTGTAGTGTAGACAGTGTATGCCTCTGCACACACACACACACACACACACACACACACACACACACACACACACACACACACACACACACACACACACACACACACACACACACACACACACACACACACACACACACACACACACACACACACACACACACACACACACAAAGCCGCTTTTACACCTTTTGACAGGTGCAAACTGTTATGCACACTGTTCGCACTGACAATTTACAGCCAGTGGAACAAAGAAAGCGTCCGCAGCATTCGATCTCTCTTGATTTACATCCTCCCTTTGCTGAGAGGGCGACTGAATTGTTCCCACGATGCCCGTACGTGAAAGTACAACGTAAACATCGGTCCGCCACGCGAATATGTACACAGCACACCTGGGAAACAGGTCAGGTTCGCAAAGCGGAGCTGGTGTTTGCGTCCGAAGTGGCCGGAGGCCGACCGTAAAGAGTTTATCGTCTGCGCCGCGCACAGAGTACGTCGTCTGCTTTTATTGCTGAAACGCCGTACATAGACCGTGCACATGCACAGACAACACATCCCTAAAGTTTAACGCACATTCGCTTCGCGGCCGTAACACGATTGCAACTGTGTATAACGGTGGTCGTCACAGTAGTGCGGTTTTAAGAGAAGGAAAGATGCACTTAAGAAGCAGAGATGAAAGGAGACGATAGAAGAACGAAAACAGAAAGCAGACGATACGTCTGGAGAGTGATGCACAGTAAAGCCAGAATAGAGGGGCGTTAATGCATAGCAGACGAGACACCCGAGAAGTGCCGTTCTGCTCTATTCGCTATACCGTAACGCGACTGGCACGCTGTAACTGTGGTCGTTGCAGAAAGAGGAGCCGGGCAACAGAATGAACAAGAAAAAGACGATCGTATACTGAAGAAAAGGCGAAAGCAGACGATATATATATATATATTTGTCGAAGGCCGCATAGCAGACAATCTATTTGTCTGCGTGCAGACGAGACCACCGTGACCGCGACCTCCGCTGGGGCAGGAAGAGAAGTTTGGAAGGGGCGCTCGGGGCTGCGCGATGGAAGGTTTCGCGCCGATGAACTTCGGCATTCCGCGCCGAGGCGCTTGCGAAAGGCAGCCCGTTCCTGCATCGCATAAACGAAGCGAAACCGGCCTCGCGCGCTATAGTGGCGCCGTGAGAAAGCGGCGGCGATAGCGCGCCGCCTTGCCCCCGAAACTATCTCTGACCCGAGAAGTCCTCCGGCAGGCGCGCGTGGCGTGTAGCTCGGCCACCTAAACTGTTCAGCGCAAGCCACGGTGAACAGACGCGCGAACGATTTGGAGGTCGTGAAAGCGGCATTTTCCTATACCGACTATATAGCGCTGCTTTGTTATTTCGTGCCGCTCCAGCGCGCCGCTACCGCGTTAACCGTTGCCGCCACTGCCCGCGCACGGTATATATAACTGCGCAGTGTGTCGAGTTATGCGACAATTAAGCGCATTAACGGCACCTAGAAACCGCACCTGTGGTAATGTTGCATGCACTCTAGGTGTGTTTAAACAACTGTGTTTAACAACTGTGTTTGCGCGTGTGTTGCGTGTATGGAGAAGTGGTGGGCAGATAACTAAACGCACGCGCGTTAAACTGCCGCGTGCATACGCGTGGCTTCGCGGGAAATGACATCGTGGATCGCTGCATGCAGCGCCCGCCCGTCTGCGTATATAGTGCAGTGCCGCTAGACTGGTGCAGTAGCGGTTCAGGTTCGAAACCAGCTGCTGCCGGTTTCGAATCTAGTTGCGAAAACTAAACGGCACCAGGACCTCGAAGCTCCACAATGCGCAGGATCGATGTCCCTAACTGTTTCAAGTGCTAAAACTTCACTGGCGCAGCTGTGGGTGAGAAAGTGCATCACGGTACAACGATAGGCGTTTGAAGCTGTCACGTGACATCGGGGGAAGCTGTCACGCCTTTGCAGTTTTGTATATATCCACAAGTCAGCTTCTCTTGCATGGTCTGTCCCCTTCATTCCATAAGCACGTTCAGCTCAAAGGCATAATGACCAAAGCGTCGGAGAGATGACGCTATTACGTAAACTACCGGTTTCGCTATATTTGGTGAGTGATTGTGTTAAATTATTATGCTTTGACCACATCTGAAAGAGCAACAGGAGTAAAAACAAAAAAAAGTGAAATCACGGCTTGGCGCATGCAGGACAATGCAGCGAAAAAGTTTTCGGAAAAGAAAGCTGCTCTGATTGAATTTCGTTACACCGAGCTTTTTTTTTTTTTTTTTTTCCAATGTATTACAATGTGAAGGGGGTGCGGGGGGGGGGGGGGGCGCTGAAGCTGCGAGATTTTACAAAAAGTTTGAGTGACATGCTCTGCTGTTTGATTTTACATTATTTCGCTCTTTCTTCGTGAAAGCTCAGCGCCGGCTACTATGGTGCCAGATATTTAGCCGTTGCAGAAACTCGTCATGGAACACGAAAATGACGAGGAAAGACTGCTAATTGAGGCTCATTCGTTGTACTGATCACTTCGTTATAGCGCTGTTGGCTGCACCGCTACCAAACTGTGCTTGATTACAGGTGTTCGTTGTTGATTCAAGGTGTCGCGCTTTCTCCAAGGCGCCCTGACGCCTAAATTAATCCAGCTGTCTTGATCGACCTTTTCCCCACCGCAAACGTTTCCTCAATCATTCTTAAAGATCAAGGCCGTGGCAGGGTGACTGCGTCCTTATACAAGAACAATTTTTATTTCTCCGTTCAAGCGATGGAGAGAGGCTCGAACCAAAGGCGAAAAAAAAAAAAAAAAAAAAAAAAGCTTGACGAGCGTTTACCTATTCACCTTTGCGTGGATATTGCGACCTATTGCTGCACGAGCCGCCATCTAGCGAACGTTCCTTGAGCTATTATTAAACATATCGCCCAACGTACCGAGATGCGCCAACGCGCATTTCTCAGATTGGATTTTGAATAAGGCTGCACAACTTACGGCTCACGGGCGGCGTCCGGCCAGCAAGCCAATTTCTAAATGGCCCGCGGCCGAACTCAGTCTTCCTGTGGCGTGCTGGTGCTCCAGTGAGCACACGGTCATATCAAATAAAAACTTCAATTTTGCCTCCAAACACTATACGCAACATGAACCGTTGTCGGTGCCAAGCTCATTAAAAGAAAAAAGCGTGGGACCTTTTGTTGGAAGCAGATAAAGGCGCGTGACCACCGAATGTATTCGCCTAACTGCCAATTGGCTCAGCGTCCGTATAATTGAATGAAGCACATTTCTCTGTATGTTTGGATTGAATGAGTGCAGGCGCTGGCGTCGGTAACGTAATACATTTGTAACCGCGAAGGCGATCGCGCCTGCTAACCGTTGCGTTTTAAATGCTATTACCATTGTTTCGGAACTTCACCCAGTTTGTGTCTGTCTGTCCCTCTCTCTTTTCTCGTTATTTATGCTTAGTGGTACAGGAAGGGGTAGTTTTACTTTATTTTCTTTTAATAATTTTTCTCGTATTGCCCCACTTTAACGAATGCATTTCTCTGTGTCCTTGGCTCACCTCTTTAACGTTAACTTGGGTCACTGTGTGGTCCATGGTTTAATGGGTAGAGCATCGGACTTGGGTCCCTGATAATGTGACACTCCATGGGTATGTGCCGTGCATCACGCCAACTTGTGTCACTTCAGCATGTGCCGTTCTTCAATTTATTTCTACCACGCACACTTGCGGGTCACTCGTTATGTGTCCAGAGGAAATCGCGAGACAGGAGCCAAGCTGCAGTTCGCGTTTCATACATGACGCGTCTCGGTGGTGGCAGCACGGTGTGTCGCATTAACGTCGACAGTCGTCCTCGGATGGTTTATACCGGGCCTCTTTATCAACTTTGGCAAAAATGTTTTTATCACGCCAGTGCATCGGTTGCAAGCGTCAATCATGATTTTAAAAATAGATATAAAGTTGATGACCAACGACGAGGTACGTGGTATTTGTGCAACGCCGATAGAAATAACATGGAGAGCTGTATATAGCGGGCGAGCTTGAAGTGATCCGTTGTGAGCAGCACGCAAACGAGAGATGACTAAGGAAAGAGCAGGAAGATCGCTGGTCCTGCGCTCTTTTGTTAGTCCTGGTCGACGAGTCCTGTGGTCATTCCTTATATAGTCCTAATCGGCTATAGCACTGATCCTGTGCTTGTTCCTTAGCCCTGGTCGACGACTCGTCGACCAACAGGAAGGAAGGAAAGAAAGAAATCACGTGTGGCTCATACCCGCGTTGGATATCATGGATATGAGCCGCCGAGAACACGAGCGGAAGAGATCTCACAGGATCCTGACGCTACCGTGCAGTGTGCCGCGGCTAAGGATGCTGTGGCTCATACGCTAGTCTATGATGATGGGGCGGACTTGGCGCAGCAAACGCACTAACTACTTGGCCATCTCGCCGGGCGAAAACAAGACGCCGGCGTCCTTGCTCTTTGACGAACATGCCGAAGACGCTCGATATAATCAATGATAATATATAAATTCACTACAGCAGGCCCACCATAGTCACGGCTTCGCTGGCTTCCCTCTTCACAGTAGTGGAAGGGCTCTGAATTTTTATATAGTCCTTGTCGACTAACGCTGGTTCTGTGCTCGTTCCTTATAGTCCTGGTGAATGAGCGCTGATCCTGTTCTCGTTACTTATATAGTCCTCGTCGATGAACGCTGTTCCTGTGCTCGTTCCTTGTGTCCTGGTCTTGTTATCTTCATTATAGTGCTGGTAAATTTGCGCTTGTAGTACTCGTAGACGAGCGCCGACCTTGTGCTTGACTAGACATTGCAGCTAAACAAAAAAGAGCTCATAAACATGCATGCAGTGTTCGCCGTAGCTAAAAGACACGTAATGGCAGCAGTTTCTCATTCGGTTTTGTAGGAATCTTGATTTGATAGCAACAATTAAATACGGAAACAATAACAATGCCTTGAAAGCTGGCGCATGTTCTCCTTAATGACTCTGAACAAGAGTAGCCCTCCATTGTCAATGATCGGCGTGACACATGATTGGTTGAGGACAACAACAAATACGGTGGCACAAAATACAGATTGCTTTTCCGCAACAAAAGGATGGAACGTGTCTCACTAGGGTGCGGTCCATGTGGGTCCCAGGAAGTTCATATTGGTCCTCGCTGGGTTGTGCAGCTCTGCTCTAGAACAATGCTCTTCGGCCCAAAAGCACCTTCATCTTACCCAGTGCCGAAGCTAGCAAACATTTGCCCCGTGGGGTAAGTTTCACACGCGCATGTGTCACACCTGACTGCGCTAAGCGTACATGTATCGCCGACTAGATGCCCACGCGAACGCCTTCTTCCTAGCTCACTGGCCAACGCGGCTAAAGTATGATAATGCTTGCTAATTGGTAATGACATCACCGTGGCTACAAATTGTCACTTAGCCAGCGTGAGCTGCGCCGTCTGTTCAGAAATATTAATCCACCTGTCCAAACACGCGCTACTATTACAAGCGCTTTCCCCCCAAAGTTACTTCCACGCTGCTACACTCCATTAAAATACGCACACTGCATGTACTACGGCGTCATCTTTATTGCTGTCCTCCAGACAGCAGATGGCGTCGGAGCACGAAGTAGGCGTTCTGTCGCCGCAAAGGAAGACGATGCACTCTTGGTCGCTTCTAAATCTTATTGCCATTAAGGTATCTAGATAAAAAGATTGTCCGCAACGAATTTCTCGAAATCATGCTGTTGTATTGCCGACGTCGGAAGCGATCCGAAACATGCCATGCTGCGTGTTTATGGACATAACCTATTACGCCCGCTACCCTGACTGGCTGACGCGGGCTTTGACGGCCATAACGGTAAATCTGATTGAGGAAACGATCTATATGACCACGGCCGCTGGATAAAAAAAATTAAAGAATAGGTGCCACCTGGCACGTCACGCGGGCGCTGTAATGGGAGCGAACGTCTCAGCCGTGGTTGCATTCTCGGCCGCTTGGCTGGGCTGGACGGCGCTGGCCGACGGACATGGGACGCGTCGGCTACCACGGGCGACGGCGTTCCAAACGCGTTCCTGACGCATTTTCCACGCCTATCCCAGACAACAGTCCCCGACTGGTGTCGCCGCGGCGGATGACACCGTTTTCGATGCACGCGGCAGGCCGGGCTACGACGAAGTACGTCTTTCGGCACCGCTATGCAACTCACCGGGCAGGTCCTTGTGCTGTCAGCTGCGCCGGCTGCTGTCCCCGGGGTCTTTCACGGATTGTAAAAGAATTCAGCGATGCCGGTGGGCTCCGAAGGTGGTCGCGAGCATGCCGCAAAAAGCCCTGTTCTCGCGCGCGAGCCCACGGGACTGTGAGCCGCGCGGCGCTGTGACGTCAGTGAGTGACGTCCGATGATGATGATGATGATGTCCTCAGCACATGGCTCGTACCCACTTCGGGGCATTGGCCAAGAATTGAGCACCTGAACTTCTAGATATGGATTCTGAAACTACAGTTAATGTGCAATTTAGTAATCAGAACAGACAGATTAATTTTCCTGAACTGCATAATTTATGATAATAATGCCATGAATTAAAACTGAAATATCTCTGAGAGAATTGTAAAAGTAGGGATTTAAAATTTTATTCGTTTTGTTGATTGAATGAAACCACAAACGGCATCAAACACGTCCCTGTGGCTAAAGCCAAATACCGAGGCACCGAAAGTGAGTACTGTTTCTGATGTTAAATTTACCCGTAATTTAGCAAGCGGTATTTCAAGAAGTCTTTTTCTTTGTAATTTATACCGACGACATATTAAGAAATAGTGTTCTACGGTTACAGTGGCGATATCGCCAGACCAGCCCTGTGTAAATATAGGTTTAATGGTGGGACACGACAACGTAATTTTGTAAGGAAGACTTCCGATTGTCTTGATGGACACCAATGAATTTTCCACGGAAGTTTTAGGTGCTGAAATTCAGTCCGTGATGTTATTGTTTCCATGATATCTCTACGAATTGTATATTTCCGATATCTGATCGCTGTTATTTGTGCCACCACTGGAAGGACCGATAGTATCGGTCCATTCAGGGATGCTCGCGCTAATGAATCGGCCATTTCATTGAAATGTAATCCGCAGTGTCCTGGTACCCATAATAATTTTATAAGATTCAGTTGGGGGGGGGGGGGGAACTAATGTTAGAAACGTCTTTAGAGCCGGTGAATTTGTTGAAGCTGTAAGCGCTGTACAGATAGAAAGGGAATCTGTTATAATAACCGCGCTGGATTCATTTAAAGGGAGTTTCCGCAAAGCTAGAATCATTGCTAAGAGCTCAGCTTCAAATACGGGAGTAAAATCTGGCAGTCTCAAGGAGAATGACCAGCCAAGCGAAAGCGAGAAAATGCTTACGCCTGCCTTTTCGTCGTTCACGGAAGCGTGAGTGGCTATTATGTTAATTGTGTGTACGTGTGCAAGGTAATCTTGCAACATATTATTTAATAACCGGACTGAGTGAAACTTAGGGTTCTGTGGGAAAATTTCATCGAATTCAATCTGTAAATTCTGATTTGAATCGTATGATGGAATAACGTCTCGAATTTTAACATTTAAACTGTCTAATTGCTTTTGTACAAAAATAATCTGTGGGGTGTGAAAACGTGGCCAATGAGCAAGAAAGAAGGAGTTTGGGTCGTTTATAAATACATATTCAGCTCGTCTAACTGGAGAACTGTAAAATTTGAGAAATGTTTGTATTGTTAAGATGCGGAATCTGCAGGGCAATGTTGGTAGGCGCGCTTCCTGATAAAGAACATTGTTTGCTACAAGCCTAGGGAGTCCCAGGCAGAGGCGCAGGGCTTCACGCTCCAATAGAACCAGAGGCATGTATGCCTCGCTTCGTCTTCCGCAAACACGAAAGCCCACTTCACTATGAGAGATCAGACAAGCACAGTATTTAATGGAGCGAAGGTAAAAAAAAAAAAAAGGGAAGGATCCTCTTCCACTGAGAAAGTCTCGTGCAGTCCAATATGCTCGCACCACGTTACATAAGATAGTCGGTAAACAAGTTTACATGAAGGCCTATGGCATATACCCACTGCGGGGGATTGGCCAAAATCTGGTATTTACTAGAAAAGGACAAAGACGACGTATTTTCACGTAGTTATGTAACTCAAGAAATAGGGTTTCTGTATGCTCATATAATTTTTACTCCAACATTTAGATTTTCTTTTACAGGGTACTCATCTTATTTCACCTTCTGAAAAAAAAAAAAAATGCGGCAGGATCCATCTCACGATGACTGTCGACGGTAATGCGTTGCTTTGAATCAATATAGCGACGCAACGTATTACCGCTGCCGAAACGAGTTATGTAAGAGAGGTGTACTGCAGCGGGACTCCTCTTTCGCGCTTGTCTAAGAACACGAGCGCCATCTAGCGCCGTCGCCGCGTGTTTGCGCCGGTGCCTGCGAACGCCAAGTGTTCCCTCGCTTGCCGCTCACTCACTGGCACACATACTCAGTGAGCCAAGCTGGCGAGAGGTTCTTTGAAGAGTGGCACATACCCAGTGCATTCTGGCGCAGCTCGCTAACGCGTTGGCATGAAAACGTCCATTGAAAAGCTGCACGTACCGGCGGCCACGCGCTCGCAATGTCCCGTTTCAATCCGTGAGCACTGTACGTACGCTTCGTGTGCGGTCAGTGCAAAATTAAGACACCCATTGCGAACTACTGAAACGTCTTCCGAACTGCGAAACAAGCCAATGATGTCCCACGTCACCGAAATCAATCGCCGAAACTCGTCACGTAACATTTGTTACATACAGAGCCTACTCTGGTGAATAGATCGATAGGTGCTGCACTTTCAGATTCGTCGCTCGCACGAACATAAAAATTAAGTTAAAATGCGTTCTAAGCTGCATTTGCTAATGACACTTTACAGATAATGCATGTGAGCTCACAGCAATGTAATCTACCGGTTATTTCGAGTTGGAATTGTTGTGTCACTACCCTTTTAGCTATGAAACTCGTATGCTGGCGATGGCAGTGCAATGGCATCGCCACAGTGACGGTTCGATCACCACCGTCCAGATGACTGTTTCCGATATTAGTCTGCATTGTCTTGCTTTTTAGCGCCGAAATCGCAGAATAAACATTGTTTTTTTTTCTTTCGTATATTAAGCTCGTTTAGCGCTGCTGGACAGTGCTGGTTGATATGATGCCAGCAGGCTTTGCGCAACGAAAAATCCACGCCAGACGACGGCTCGGCACATGCAACAGGAAAAAAAAAAAAAAAAGCGAAAAAAAAAAAATGTCGCAGTTTCGCATGAAAGCCGAAGTATTGTGTACAGCCTTACGAAGTAAAAATAGTAGTTTTATCGGCCGTGTAAGTTTGTAAACATAGGCATACTAACTAAATTAACAAGCATGGTGTTACGCACGCACTAGCAAACATGAACACATCGCACTCGACGACCGTGGAAAGTCGCTGTCAAAACGCTGGAGTGAGGAAGCGCGGTTGCAGCATCGAGCGATTTGACCCTTGTGCTGCGTCTCGCATCAACGCGAACTTAGGCACGCAAACACAGCGGAGGGAGGACTCTGGCCCCGCCGCAGATGGCTTTCAAGATACAGCCGCCCGGGCGTGCGCGCACGGCGTACACGGCGTACAACGTACGCGCCACCCTGCCCTCTTCCCCTCCCCGGAACCTTGCGGTCCGGCGGGGGCGCGGAGTAGAACCCCCCCCCCCCTTCCCTACGGAGTGATGCGCACGCACGGCTGGAAGACGGCGCGCTTTCTTCCCGCCCTTGCGTGCGCGAGATTGAGCCGCGATCGCCGGCTCACACTCGCACATACAGCATACGGTGATGATTTTGTCGCCTATACAGAACCTCACGGCGACGGCAGAAACACACCTGGAGTGTCCATATAACTTGCTATCGCAATAAAATCGCGCCACCATAGCTAATGTGTGCAAGTTTGTTCGGCATCTGCATGACGCTTAGCCCGTTTCGCCACGGCTTCTGCCTGAAGTAGAGTTAATGCGGGAGCCATATACAGTAACTCTATTGCAGTCTAGCTGTGAGCGCCGAAGCGGGACATCACGCGCCACCTGTATTCATATTGTGACGCCACACCTGTATCCTAAGGTGTGACGTCACATTGCCCTCACCATCATTACACACCCTTTCTCATTTTGGTTCCTTTTCTGCACTAGTCACATCACACACTTCCCTGCTCCTCTTCCACGCCACGAGGTAACCGACAGATGCTGCCGGGTTTTTGTTTGCACGAGCGTTCTGATGCTGATGCATTAAAAGTGGTCCTAGATTGTCCCAGATAAAACCGGTAGACCACGATCGTTTATATCGCGACGAGCTTAGCTCCTGCGAACACGACGTGTGGATCTTCCTCAAGAACTTGGTTCACTTTGCATGCAATATGGCAGTCCTTTGTGCAACTCTGTACCTGTAAGGAGCAGAATATACGGTAACTCGAGTAAAATCTAGCGAGCCTGTATACACGCGCGCGTATCTAGGCTCCCTAGTAAAAATGAGGAACCATTATACTAAGTGTGCCAGAATTCTTAAAAATTACCTGTAGCAGATAGCATGATTCTAATCCTCTAACTGGATTGCTTGAAGACGTGGACATTATTTGCACAATAAACCAAAATGCATAGCTAATTACCATTCGATTAAATGGGTCCTGAACCACTCCTCTGGCTTGGGGAAAAAACAGTCTGCAGATAGCACACGCTTCTGTAAACTTCTCAGCCAAATTTTTCAGTCGTGCGCAGCGTGTGGAGCTCCTAAGCGGAGTGCACAAAGCGAGCCTTTTCTCGCATGCTTTCTTTTCAGCAGAAGCCTGCTCCTCACTCTTTTCCAAACGCTTTATTTCGTAATATAGCAGATTCCCATACATGTATGCTATTGGCTAATAACTGACATCATTCATGTATTCTATTGGCTAATAACTGACATCATTCAAGAAGAGTGTTTGTATCAGTGCGTTTCTTCCTACTGTTACTGTGTATATTTATAGACGCAGGTTAATAAACAGGTATTAAACAGGCTGAAGAGAAAATTGGCTTTCGAATTTTGATAATAATTACGTACTTCTGGAAGAAGCTAACTATTGTCTGCTCGTATGCAGTGCTTAAATTCAGGCCCTGGCTCCTCCATTTTATAAGGAGGGGCACGGCCCCCCCCGCCCCCCTCCCTCGCCAGGCCAACTGTAGCACTGCGGCACCTATTCGACAAGTGCTGGACTTGAATATACAACCAGTAGTGCCTTGTGTGGAACAATTTTAACTCTCCAACTTTTTCGATTAATGATTTAATTGCACTTAATAGATTGATGTGGTGTGAGCAAAAATAGACAAGCAGGTATTGTCGTACCGCTGGAAGCATTTCCCCGAAGCAGTGCACGCGACGGTAACCACCCATCTTCGACAGAGATTTTTGGCACAGCATACAGTATACTGTGTTATGAGCCAGCTGAGTGTGAAGCTATTTGCCCGTGAAGGTTCACCTTGGTTTCTTTAGGTTACCAGTTGATCTTTATTCGTTTAGTTCTGCATTATACGAGTGCTGTGTTATACCAAAGATGCATGCATTTTGTCCACTTTTGTAAGTACGTAGGTGTGAAGCCATAAAACATACTGTAGTGCTTGAGGTTGTCATTGAAGCAAGGCAACCAATGTTCTTTGTTGCAGCTAGACTTATTTGCTTTGAGTTCATATAAATCCTTACCTCAAGAGGTATATTGGAAAAAACATTTCCAAAATGCGAATTTTTTTTTAAGTGCTTGATTGAATTGCCACATTAAATAAAAAATACACTCACAACAATATATTTATTTGTAGTACACCCATAAAGATTTAATTCTAGAGAAAGTTGGCTTCACTACACTGCTTGAAGTTGGCTTTTTCAGCACTGATTGTGATGTAATGAAATGTAATGTAATGAAATTACAATGTAAGGAATTGTAATGAAACTGACCTTCACATAGAATCACATTTAGTGGTGTAGGAAGGCCCCAGTACGGTACACATCACACCCAAGGAGTGCCATTTCACAGTCTTCACAGCGCGTATGCGTTTCATTCTTTTAAAATTTTTCTTTGTCCTTAATATCAAAATAACTTTTTCACTGCCGGATCCTGCGAGTCGACGCTTCACTGATATATATATATATATATATATATATATATATATATATACGAGTGTGTGTGAGTGCGCGCACGCCATACTGGTCGCCGTCGTATGAGCCCTCCCCCCTCCGCTGAAAGAAGACTGTAAGCCCTCCGTGTAGGAATTAAACTTTGGCAACCCTGCTTATCGGTGTCGTAGCCATCGGGTCTCACTAATTTTGACTAGTTTTGAGCACTCGACGAGCCTCAAACCAAGCGAAACTTAAGGTAGTACAGCCGGACTAGAGCATATAAGCGCAAGCGTTCACTCGAGCCCTGTCGTCCACAAAGCAAACGGTGCGCATACGCACTACAGTTGCATGCAGCTGCGGTCTGCTATGTAGCATAAATACCATGGCTGCCGCAGGGTGCCACGAGTCGACTGCCTGAGCGCACTGTAGCTCGCTAAGGACAACTGTGTTTGGCTCGTCGTATCCTCCAAAATCTGAAGTAGTGGCATCTTCGTGAGCATCCAAAATCAAATATGAACTGCGCACCACGGTGACGTTCAGTAAGTGGGGTGTTGTGGGCATGTCCCGCTCCGCTGTAGCCTTCGCTGTGCAAGTCATTGAAGAAGGAGCGGAAGCTTCGCGGAAAGGGTGTTTGATTGCCAATAACTCCGGTTCTGTTGAACGCATTGAAGTATATTTTGTGGCAAAGTATTTCTGAAATAGTCTATTTTAACTTCAAATGCATTTCTGGATTTCAATAAAAAGTGGTTCAGGGCCTTTAAAGTTATTATCTAGTTACTTTTGTGCTTGTGAGTTTGCAGGGCATATGCACTTGGAATGAATTCTGAGCATTGCACTGGTTTTGAAGCCCAAACAACCACCTTGCTAAGCAGAATTGTGTCATGGTAGTTAGGAAACCTCTCTATTAGGCCATTATGAATAGGCCTAGCACGTGACATGGAAATAGACTTCGCAGCGGAAAAAGAAATGTTTTTAAGCATTCTGAGGTGAGTGGTAAAGCTGTGGGAGAAAGACATAAATCATCACGTTGTATGCTGCTATTCTGACACTTATCATAATCTTTATTTCAACCAAAGCTGCTGACCATGCCAGCGGTGGCATCATCGTCACTGCAGTGTATGATGACATTGTCGGTACATGCTCTATCTGCAGAACATAGTTTGGATGAAACAAAGACCGTAGAGCTATTCCAGTGATGCCAATGCTTCAACATAGTAGAAAAGCAAAGCACAGGACGACAAAAGTGGGGGGAAAAACACAGAAGTGGCTCTGTACACAAGCAAATACAATTATCACAAGAAATCTCCGACTGCCTTCACAACTAAGGTTATCCCTTGTGTCCCAGATAACAGCCTGTTGTGCCCACTTATGGTCATTTGAACTCACAATGTTCCTTGTGCTGATATTCATTGCTGTTTTATACGTTTAGTCACTGTGATTTCGAGATCTCGATTTTTTGTTGACTGAATGCTTATATTTCTACAGGCATTTAATGGAGTAGGCTTAACCATTACGTTCATATATATAAAAATGGTTTTAAACACGTGCAGCATAAAAATTAAGCCAGTGATTCTAGACCTGCAACATGCCTCTACAGCAGAGATATTCAAGGGCTCATCTTTTGTACCACTTGGTGAACACAGGCTCTAAATGCAAAATACCTCACAATACTTGACAGCAAGTCGAATGCTGAGATAATCTCTAATACGCGTTTGTCACACATCTTTATGAACTCAATATAAACTTCAATAACCATGTAAAATCAACCTTCTTTTTAAAGGTATGCCACAGGTGCCTGCCAAAGTTTCAATCATGCCGTGAGATGGTGGAACATAGAGATTAAGACAAAGCTGTCACATGTCATGCCAAAGTGGAGAGTTGGCACCAGAAAAGCACACAGTAATGTTAAACAGCATCTCTATAAATTGCACACTGCATCAAAAACCTGATGAGTTTAAGCATTTTATAATAAACTTGCATTTCACTGAATTCATTTGAAAACTTGCATGCTTCCCATCCACCACAGCATACAACAAGATTTACAACTCTAAAAGGTGACAAGACTGGGTTATCAGCATTTGCACCAAATTCATAGCAAGAGAACTCCCAGCTGACACGCTTATCATAAAGACGTGCTATTTTCTGTAATATGCACAAAAATCAACATGATGAAGTCTTATTCATCAAATTTTTTTTTTTGTACTTCAAGACTTTAACAAAGCCGACAGCACTAGGGAAATAGAAATTAAGTTAAACTTGACAAACACATTTAAGAAAGCCATTGAATTGAATTATTTGCATTGCTCACTTCAGCACGACGAGACTCCTGATGAATGCTGCTCACTTCGCTGCTTACAACAGCAGGTGATGACAAACAACAGTACACATCCCCTGCGATACTCTTTAAAATGTTGATTTGCTCGTGACAAGATCGACAACAGCTGACACCAGCTAGTCAGTGACCCAGAGAGTTGGCAAATTACACTGAGAAAGTGCATGCTTCCATCTTGAAAGACATTCATTACCAACCTCGACTATTTGCAGAATGCGGTCGCGTCCATCTGCAGCAGATGACGAGGTGCCCTGGTGTTCTTCATGCTGAACTTTGCAGAGGAGGAGGCATTACAAGAAGTACCATTTGTGAGTAGCTGACCATTCTTCATTGTATAACGGAGTGCGACTCATGTCCAACAGTCAATGCCATCTGCGATTGCTCCTTAGGAGACAGCACAGGACACGTAGCACTAAAGCCGCCCAGTCCAGGACTGTTCCTTGACATTGTGAACGGTCACGGACTGTACACTTGCACAATAACCGAGGTCTATTTGAGGTGAACCAACATCATTGCAGGCGTCTCCAGGTACATCTTCCACAAGTTCGAAAAGCGTGACATGGTTGCACCATCGATGACCCTGTGATCGGCAGACCAACTGACTTGCATGATGTGCGCCTTGATTACATTGTCATCAGCATCAAATCGTGGCAGCTTCTGCACAGACAAGAAACAAGGACAAGATTTTACAGCTGCTGGATAACAAAGTTATGACAGCAATGACAAAAATATTAAATGCAGAAGCTTTGCTTGTGAAAAGGAAGAGCAGTAGGACATTTGTGTTTTTAATCTCAACATGATGCCAGTATGTGGTAGGTCATCACCCAGACCATCTCTAGTATTATCGCACCATTCTCTAGAGCCATCTTTCTTGTTAATTTGCCTTTTTTGAAGACACAGTTTTAATGTTACCACAAATCAAATTTTCACCCTCTTTCTTCCTATCTTTGTCACCTTTCCGTCCCTTCTCCTCGTTTCCCGCACTGCTGAACGACATTCAGGTGTCAGCCACACGCTAGACAGTTACAGTGCGCTCAGCAGGCTTTCCTCTTTTCTGTCAGCCAGTCTCACCCTCTCTAATTAAAAACTACATGGAAATGTTTTCTCTGTAAGCAGAAGCATAAAAGGAGAGGATCCAATCACATGGGACATGTTGCGTTCTAATACAGGATTAGGTTCAAGTTTACTTTAAATGTGGAAGTGACCATGTAGAGCCTACCACAAATGTTTTTGAAACACAGAACACGAGATAGAGCAAAATTTTGACGAATCTTCACCACTAAACTTCGAATTAAAAGGTAATGCGCAATAGTTATGTGAAAACGCAAACACTAAATGTTTCACTTCAAGATATATGTTTTAAATGAGAAAATGTGATTTGTGTATGGATATCATGCTCTGTAAACTCCTGCGATTGTGGGTACTTAGGCTAACCACTTGTTTTTAAGCCAGCTTTTTATCTCTCTCGCACTTATCAAGTTACCAAGGAAAATAACTGCCCTAAATGTAGTTATACAGTAACATACAAAGGATATGTTTTTGACGCGCTAATATGAAGTAATAGGCTTTAGTACTTGGATAGCTATTGCCATTTTTTGCACATTTACAACATAACTGGTCTAAAAACGATGATCAGTTGCACTGAGCGAAAAAAAAAAAATAATTAGTTGGATGATGCAAACTGTATCTAGTTATATAGTCATATACCACAGTCAATGGACAACTTTGGCTAAAAAAGCCAGAAGTTCTCTGGGAGCTTTGTTTATGAGGAAACAATAGAGGTCTATAGAATACCTAGGAAGCCCGGTTATGCTGAACTAATAATGTGGAAGTCAGACCATTCTGATGAAGCTGTGCTTGGGGTCACAATTCACAAACATCAAAACAGTGGCAGAAATGAGAACGGCAATAATCTAGTTAATTCATTTCGTGCCAATGCACAGTAATTGGGAATAAACCATGACATTTGACATTTCAAAGCTAAACAGTACAACGAGACACCCTCAAAGAGGGCTCCATATCACTTCGAACCCTTCTGGGTTTTGTACAGTGGGTTTGAAACTTCACGCCCATGGGAATGTGGCTGTTCTGAACAGGAATTGAACCTTCAACCTTGAACTTAGCATAGGAATGCCATAGTTTCTGAGGGACAGCAGATACAAGCAGCCCAGTTTTTTCAACAAGGTCCCACCAATGGACTAAAACTGATGTGGTTTACAGCACTTCTCAGCAAACAAGTTTTAACACTGTCACAAGTTAGAAAAAAAAAAAAAAGATGACAATAAGAGAGCCAACATTCTAGATATACCTGAATTGTTCCAATCGCACCAATGCACACCATTGGTCTAGCAATGACAGGCTTGGCGTAAGTCCCACCAACCTGGAAAGAGTAATGAAAACAACAGTCACCACATTTGCTGTTGCACTTCCATTTTATGGCACTGTAAACAGTCATGTGGCAGGTGTCATGAGCTGAAGTACGAGGGGGTACCCAAAAGTAACCGGAATTATTTTTTAAAAGCTGTGTATTTATATATTTTTTACAAAACAACCTTATCACCTTCAAAGTACTCTTCATTACAATGAATACATTTGTCCAATCTGCTATTTCATTTGTTTTGAACGACAGTTGCCTAGATCGACAAGTTTTGAACGACAGTTGCCCCAGATCATAAAATTAGCAGCAAAAGATTTGCCTACTTCTATCACGCTTAACTTGCGCTTCTAGGCTGGTGACTTTGAATTTGCTTGCAGTTTGTGTTGGCAAAAAGGACACAATATATCTCGTTTATAGCTATTGTGGGGACGCTTGATTGTAACGCATGTGCTGATGTTGTTTTCCTTGCATGGATCTTGCGTCTCCTATAATCTGGCTTCCCCGTGTAGCTATGTGCTGTCGCCGGTCGGTGTAGTGTAGTAGAGAAATGGCACGAGTGTTGCACTGCTAATACCACCTAACGGCGGGGGTACTCTGACACTTATTTTTTGATTTCGGGTCGGCAGTGTGCGCAGATGCCTTGCACACCAGTCGGCACGCTTCGTGGGACCGTCTCGCGAAAAGTTTTCAGAGTGGGGCACTGGGATCGACAAACATGATCGTTCAAATGCGCCACCGTTGTGTGAATGTACACGCGAACAATTAGATGTTAGTGTCCAGCATGGGGGTGAACATATTCACTTGATATTCTGGTATCCGACTTCCTCAATTTGTCAGCGCCCATCAGCATGTTCTACTGGTACTAATTCGGCTGGCTAGATTAGTGTATAAAAGTCACAATAAACCCCTTTTTGATTGCTCCTACTACAGTGCTGTCGTTTCTTTGTCCCAAGAGTACGGCTGTGACCCCACAATGGCTGCCGAACATGGAGCTTTTGGGGCATCGGATGATAGTTTTCACAGGGTTGCTCTGTGATAGACAACGTTTGTTTGAACCAAAGCATAGGCCTAGGGTAGATTTTTATCGCTAGCATAGGTGGCACGCTTTTTTGAGAGTGAGGCGATGGTTGCTGTGGCGTGTTTGAAGTTGTTGACATACTAAGCCTTTTCCGAAGTTCTTGGAAGATATTAGTCGGTATGAGAACTACATGGTCTGCGTCCTGGAAGTGCGAGGCCTAGCAGCCGCAGAGCGTTGGCAAGCGTGAAGTGAGTACAGAAGCCTCACGGGTGGTCCAAGTTTCTTATGTAAATAACTCCTTCTGTCTCTGACTCTGGGAACCGGGTAGGCGTGGGGTACGAGTGCCGCTACGAGCTGTCTGGTATTGCAACCTGGCACCAGGTGCTCTAACACCGCCAGCTCAGATGCTGTGTGCAGTGAGCAGGGTAGGACCGCTTCACAGAGCTAATGTCTACACGTGGCTGCCTGTATTGCATCCATTTTGGGTGTTGTTTTTGGATGCCGGTTGCTGTCAGAGTAGTCACTCATTAGGCCTAAAGTTTTTCGGAGCTGCCTGTCACACGTGAAGGGACACAACCTGGAGGACCGTGGTGTTGAGGTGTTGCACTTTGCTTGCCTCATTTGACTCAAGAAAGCGAGCTTGGTTCGCGTAAACGTAGCATCTGAGTAGGTGCCTGATATTTTAATGGTTGAATTGAAAATTGTGCCTTGTAGGCGATGCACATGCAGAATTGCTGGCCCTTGCACTGCTTCAGTGTTTGTCAAGTGCGCTGAGTGTACGCAGCTTGAGTGGAGTCATCCCTGGCTTGCTGCCATCTGCACATTGTCTGCACTATCGCCTGCTGCCCCGGACTACGATCGAGCCACCCCAGGCAATGAAGATGCATGTGGCAGGTTCGGCGCAATGGCCGCCTTTGTTGGCTTGCAACCGTAGGCAGCTGGGACAGAAACCAGCAGTCACCAGCCACTGCTTCAGCTCTCTTAGTAGGAAGGCACGTCAGTGCCAACCACCACATCGCCGTTTCTGGAGTCCTTGCCTGGAGTTGTGCCGTCCAGTCTGCAGAGTTGCTGCTGCGAGTAGCGGACGCTGGCGGTGTGCCCGAGAGACATTGTCGGTGCACGTGTTATGGACAAGAATGCGTGGACATTTCCTCGGCGCAGCCACGGCCTTGTGTACTACCTCTTGGTCATGAAGCACATGTTGATGTTAGACAGTGTGGCATGTTTCACCGGAGTATGTAACAATATGTATAAGGTTGGGGGGATGTGGGGACGCTCGATTCTCATGCGTCCCCTGATGTTTTCTCCGATTAGCTCTCGCGCGTCCTGTAATGTGGCTTTCCAGTTTAGCTGTGCGCTGCCGCTGGTCGGTGTAGTTGCAAAATAGTATGAGATATGGTGCAAGTGTTGCACTGCCAACACCACCTAACGGCAGGTTTACTCGGGCGCGGAAGGAAGTAGCCCCTTCCTCTTTGACTTGAGGTCGACAGCGCACGTGGATGTTAGGCGCGCCCACCAACACGGTTCGAGGGAACGTCCTGTGAGAGGCTTCAGAGCAAGGCACCAGAACGGACGAACATGATCATTCGAATGCACCATCATTCGCATGACCACATGCAAACGATTAGGGATTGGTGTGCCACATGGGGCAAACATATTCGCTCAATATCCTGTCACAGTGAGTCGGACTTCCTCGATCTCTCAGTGCCCGTCGGCGTGTTCCATTAGTAGTAATTCGGCTAGCTGACGTTGCTCTATAAAAAGCGTAATAAATGCTCTTTTGATTGTTTGCACTACTGTGTTGTCGTTTCTTTGTCCCAAGAGCACGCTTGGTGACCTCACACTATAAGCCAACATTTGGACAGCAGGAGTACTTAACAGCTACAAACAATGACATGCATGACAAGTGTTGTCAAGCACACTCGGGGTAAATGACAAAAGTGTTTGTGAATATGAAGTGTACCACTACTGTAGATGGTTAAATCAACACAGGATTGTTAGCGCTACTGGTAGTGTTAAACAGCCTTTTTTAAGGTGATTCTTATTACATTACAAAGCTTTTCCATTCCTGTTCACTGCAAATTTGCACTGTTTTGCAAATCACACTGGCAAGTGATCCTCACAATCACAAGCACGCCTTTTAAGAATGGGCCTTTCCCATTATGTATCTCCAACCACTGCTACGGTGCCCTTTGCAATGATATCGTGAAAAAACATAGCGTTTCTTTTTTTTTTTTTTGTGAAGAACCAGCTTCTGGCAACATCACACTTGCTGTGGCAATCAATGATTGACATTCAGAAGAGAGTAATGAGAGAAAGCCATGTGATATTGGCTGATGCCAAATCAGCCATGGTAATTGTTTGTGTGTGTTTGAATTTTTGCGTCACTGCTGGAGTACCGTATTTGCCCAAATTCAACATGCACTATTTTCCTGAAAAACGGGTCTGAAGATTGCCTGCGCATTTTAATCGGATACGAAGCCAAAACCACGTTTTTGCCGTTGGCAACAACCTGCTGTCAGATGCAGCGTCATCACCATCACAAAATGATGACAGGCCACATTTTTGTTAAAGTTGCTGTTGGTTTATTTTGTGCTCGACTACAATCTAGAGCGGTCTTCTCGGCCATAACTTTCGGAGGCACAATCACTTTCATGAGATTTCATGCGAGTTAGCACCGGATGGATCGCCGTAATCGGCCACCAGCGTTTCTGGCGGTGTGTTACGCTTGCTATCTGCACACAGTGCCAGGAATACTTTTGGATGCATACTCATTAATAAAAAAAAAGAAAAACACTATCTGTGAAGGTAAATTCTGTATGTCTAGTTTTTTTCTTATTGCAAACGTGAAAGGTAAGCTATATTTTTTCTTAAAAATTGGTGGCATGTTACATTCAGGTGCACTTTCATTTTCTTACTTTAAGCCCATGAAAATTGTTTACACGTTGGGATCGGGTAAATACACTCGAACCTCGTTATAGCAAAGTGGTAGGTCGTTTTTACCTACAAAAGAATGTTCGGTGTGTGGAACACGTGGCTTCTTAGCACATGAAGCAACAGCCTTTAAATATCTGCCTTCTGCTCTATTGTAATGATTTTTCACGTCTGCTTCCACTTGGCTTGTCACAGTTGAGCAGCACGTGGCACACAACAAAGCGCTCTGCCGTGTGGTCAAGTAGGCAAGCGAACTTCACCGCGCCGGCGTGGCTCGGCTGGCTCATGAACGCCAAGATTGCACCGGTGCCAGTGCGATCTCAAAGGCCACGCCCAACTGCCAGCCCGTGCGTCGCGCCGCAGGGAGAGGTGTATGCACAACCTGGACGTGACCCCCCGAGATTGTGCCGGAGAGATCTCGGAGGTCAGGCCCAGCTGCGGCTGCCTGCGCGGTGCGCTGCAGAGAGCGAGATTAGTGAATGCACTAATCTTGTGCACCGAAGCGCATAGCCGTGCAGCATGGTGTGACTTGCGCAGGCTTGCGAGTTACCCCTAGATTGCATCGGGGAGATCTCGGAGGCTACACCCAGTTATGGCTGCCTGCGAGGTGTGTCGTGGAGAGCGAGAGAAGTGCGCTAATCTTCTGCATCGCTGCGCACAGCCGCGCAGTGTGTCACGTGACACCCACGATTGCGCTGGGGAGGTCCCGGAGGCCCCGCTAAACTATGCCTGCCTGTGCGGCACGCAGTAGAAGTGAATGCATTAATCTTAACCATGCACACGCAAGGGAGAAAGTTTAGTGGAGAAGTGCGACAGAGAGCCGCTGCTTGTGCGTACATGTGCGGCTACGCGTGGCGGTGAGAAAGACCAGTGTTGCTCGATGGCGAATTCAATTCGGGGACACACAAAAAAAGTGCCATGGTGAACGAGTGCCGAACCCCATGGAAATCGATGTAGTTGGCGCGCAACACTCAGGTATTTTTTGGTTTTGGAGACCAAAACCAAAACTAGTTCGTTATATCCATTGGCAGGACATTTTCACTTCGTTAAAACTATGTTTTAAATCTATTGATCTCTATGGCAATTTCACAGGGAATTTCATTTACTTCGTTATAACCATTATTACATTATATACCGTTTCATTATAACGAGGTTTGAGTGTTACTAGTACATGCATCAAATTTCTTTTTCACAGGAGGCGAGCATGCGCCTTTTGTGAACTTTGAGCCCATGAAAATGGCTCACTGCAACATACATATGCATTCCAGGACACACTGGAAGTAGACGACAAGACGTCACATCATGACGCAGGCCAGTGTTGGCAGAGCTTAGCCCCGATCACTCGGCAAACGAGTCGAGAAAAAGCATGGCTAGGGAGGAGGGTAACTTGTAATCGTCCGTAGCTCTTTTAATGAGACGCTTCACTTAAATTGTGGTGCAAATGTCTTGCTGTAGCTGTACCCTATGCATCTACAAAATTTGTCCAAACCGTTTCAAGGACCCTTTAAAAAAAATACCATTTAAAGTGAGTCCAAGACTTCTCTATTCATCAGGGACTAACACTAGCTTTGATATCATACGTTGCAAAAACAGGTTTTTAAATACATATACATATGCAGTACTGTCTCCAAATATGTAAAGAAGGCTCTTTGAAACAGTAATAGTAGTACATGGAGCAATACATTTTACAATAGATGGACTGTCACTGTATTTCAGGGTGCACTTCAGGTGTAAATGAGTTGAAGCTGGTGCTGATAGCGAGTGTGCATAACCTTGGATATGTAGCTTCAATTCCATACCACCTGTAACACCTGGCCAAAACCAAAGAATGGCAAGTCGAAAGGGATGTATGCAGCATAGTAAACAACAGATAAACAAGGCAAGGAAAGTCTAGACTTGCCGCGCCAATGTTGGACAATGTGATGGTGGCACCGGTGAGGTCGTCTTGTTGTAGCTGCCCTGCCACGCCCAAATTTTGGAGCCGGTTGAGATCAGCAGCAATTTCCATGATGTTCTTGGACTCAACGTTCTTGACAACGGGCACCACCAGACCGTTCGGGGTGTCCATGGCAATGCCAACATTATGGCAGCCCTGGTATAAAGGGAACACGATCATCAATCTCATGAGTATGACTAAATTCTCTAAAGGAAGAATTTGTCCCCCCAAAGCTTTCCAAGTGGCTTTGCCTTGCATCAACTATACGAATGAAATACTTGCAAATTTCCTAACCTCATCAATTTTATCTGATTCTTCATCCCCACCTGGCTTCCTTCCTTTTGGTTTCAATATTGTTTCCTTTGGCATCCATTTTGTTACTCTAAGCGTAACGTAAACACGATGCCAGTGTCCTTCCTTACAATATGTAGCACTGGACACAGTGACTATACTAACTGACATAAGGAACCTAAGATGTAATAATAGAATTATGATTTTTGAGGAAAAACATTGGACAGAAAAAGGTTAGGCATGAATTCCCAGAGTGACACCAGTTTGGAGATATGTGCCATCAAACTTGCAAAAATGCACAGTTGATCCCCCTTACTTTTTAACAAAACATTTGATAGACTCAACTGTAGTTGACATCTTCGCATTGCGTAAATTGCAATGTCGTTTTTGTCGCTTCGACAAGCTTACGTTTTCTCTCCTCGAATTTGGCTTGAGTAAGCAGGTTTTTCGAACAGGGCATTTGGTGGTAAGTTTTGACCTGCCCACTTGGCACGAATCGTTGCGGCACGAGACGCCGACGCACATCACGCTGGACAAGAGATGCACATTGTCGTTTTTCTATTGCATAGTGCTTTAAGACGACGATGGGAATACGAAACGAAATCGAGCTGGTGAGCGATGGCGGGATACGATACCTACGATGTCGCCAGAGCGAAACATGAAACTCACTTCACACTGCCTGCAGCAGGGAACGACGGTGTATGTGGGTTCATCATCATCATCATCAGCCTATATTCATGTCCACTGCAGGACGAAGGCCTCTCCCTGTGATCTCCAATTACCCCTGTCTTGTGCTAGCTGATTCCAGCTTGCGCCTGCAAATTTCCTAACTTAATCACCTCACCTAGTTTTCTGCCGTCCTTGACTGCGCTTTCCTTCTCTTGGTATCCATTCTGTAACGCTAATGGTCCACCGGTTATTCGTCCTACACATTACATGGCCTGCCCAGCTCCATTTTTTCCGTTTAATGTCAACTAGAATATCGGATATCCCCGCTTGTTCTCTGATCTACGCCGCTCTCTTCCCGTCTCTTAACGTTAGGTCTAACATTTTTCGTTCCATCGCTCTTTGTGCGGTCCTTAACTTGTTCTCGAGCTTCTTTGTTAACCTCCAAGTTCTGCCCCATATGTTAGTACCGGTAGAATGCAATGATTGTACACTTTTCTTTTCAACGACAGTGGTAAGCTCCCAGTCGGGATTTGGCAATGCCTGCCGTATGCACTCCAACCCAATTTTATTCTTCTGTAAATTTCTTTCTCATGATCAGGGTCCCCTGCGAGTAATTGACCTAAATAAACGTACTCCTTTACAGACTCTATTAAAAACATGCAGTATTCTGCAAATGACACTACGCCCCATGCGCTGTGAAACAGATGGGTGAAGATGCTTACCACAATAGGGTTGGCGGTGATAGCTGTGATATTACCGAAAATGAAACTGAGCTGCAAATCTCAGGTGCATCATAACGGGCATCACTGTAAGTATCTTTTTGTTTTAGGTTCTCTTGCCAAAAACAAGGTTATCAATAACTGCAAGAGTTGTTGCTTCACTAAACGGCAATTATTTTTACTAAATGACTTTTTTTTAAATTAGGCTTCTGCTGCTAGCTCTAGCCAGCAGCTGCATCCAAGTTTCCTTCTAATCAGATCCACCACACCTATTATCTGCTATTGACAATTATGTACTTGTCCCTTTAAAAAGAGCATCTTATGTGCCTTTAAAGGTGTCCTGAAGCACCCCTCGGGCTTGATGAAAAAACACATTCTGTGGACAGCATATCCAATATAGCATATCCAATAGTATTTCCAATAACTCCGCTTCTGCTGAATGAATTGAAGCACTTTTTGCGGCAATGTATTTTCTAAATAGTCTAATTTAACTATTTTGACCGTGTTTGCCCAAACCTAGGTAATATGTTATCGGTAAACATATGCCGCACTGCATGCTGAAAAGGCCAAAGACTGAACTTGGTAAGTTTTATCAACTTTCAGTGCGTGACACTAGCACAAGTACGAAAAAATACATTGATATGCAGCGTCACACTGATTTGCTGATGTTGGAGTTTTGGTGCGAAATTCAAAACTGTGAGTTTCGTGCTAATTTGTTCTCTATAATTAAAAGATAGCACAAATAGAGTTTTGAAAGAATGCCCTAAGTCTAAATTAATTTAGATTTAGTATATTTCTCTTTAGTGTCCCTTTAATGTCATGAAGGGCTCAAAAAGTTGTAGTTCCGCACAAAAGGCAAAGCATCGAATGTGATGGCAAATTAGCAGAGAGCTATACGAAGTAAGGATAGTACTTTTATCGACCGTATCAACTTGTAAACATTCATTGCCAACTAAATTAAGAAGCATGATGTCAGCAAGCGCGCAGCAATCATGAACACGTCACACTCGATGACTGCGGACACCTACTGTCAAAACACTGGCGTGAGGAAACGCGGCAGCAGTAGCTGACGAAGTGACTTTCGTGCTGTTGTCTATCGCTTCAATGCAAACTGAGCGCCGAGAACACACAGCACGCACAAAGCTATGAGCTGCCGACGCACCTATAGACTCTGTTTCCGACGCAGATCGCTTTCAGGATACGGCCGCACAACCGCGCGCAATCGCCACATACGCAGTTGCAACCGGAGTAGAATTATGTGTTTCCTACTCCTAGTGTTTCCTGCAGAGGCTGTAAAATGCCGAAGAAATGGACGAATGAAAGTGCTTACCTTAATTGTGATATTCTCAACCTTCTCATCCACATAAGAGTTGAGGATGGGGTACTCGAACAGTGATACGGAGAGCGCCTGCGTGTGGAAAAACATAAGTGACGCATTACTTCTTTGCCAAGGATGACAAAACAAGAAGACAAATGGAAGTTACACACAAGGCAATACACAACTCAAGGTTGCAATTATGCGTCTTGTTACCTTTAAGGAAAACCAAGGGTAAACCTGAATACCATAGCTACATAAGCGCACCAACTGCAGTAATTTTGAACCTAAGTAACGGCTTACATAAGTTATATGCTCAGCTGCAGAAAAGAAAAATACATACACTGCCTGATACGGTGATACATGTTTGAATGTTGATGTATGTAAAAGTTAATCTTTCAATTAAGTCCCAAAAACTCTAAAAAAGAAAACAGGCTGCATTTTAAACAAGCATTTACAATAGTTAACAAATAAAGGTTGCTCAGCCTAATGGGTGCACAAGCATTAACATGTGTAGGCTGTAATTGACCTTAAGTTCAACTATGGCTAAAGCTCACTAATAAACTGCTCGCTATGTCTTAAGAAAGTAGCAACAAATGGATGCGCACATACAATCGAACCCAGTTACAAGGAACAGGCTTATACGTTAAAGATATTTGGATACTATATCAAATAATTCGATACACCCAAGCTCACCTATGACAAACTGAAACAAACTTTTTTGATGCTTCATTATACAGTCAACTTCTGTTATTTCGACCCTGACGAGAGCGACGAATTTGGTGGAATTAAACAAGATGCAGAAAAAATGTGAAAACACAGTATTTGCCAGATTCAGACATGCCCCTCGAATCAAACGCCCGCTCACTTTCTATGTGTAAAAAGTAGAAAACTAACATAGGGATAACATTAAAGCTCTTAAACAAACTAGAAAACCTAATGAGCACGCGAGTTTACAGCAAAAAAAATGGACAGGTATGTGTTGCACAGTGGCGGCCATTTTCTTAAAGTCAGCTTTGCTGCAAGGTTTTTGAAGTTAGCTTCGCCGCGATACTTCAATGTTATTCGGCAAAGCAAACGCACGTGGTTCGAGGTCGAAGTTAGAATCAAGTAAATACCCTAAAGACGTTGTGAGCTACTGTTATTGCCTGAAAATCTTCCTAGGGCAGGCTGAAAATAGGCTTCTCCGATGAGAGATCATGTGTGTTCAATGCATTCACCGTCTCCTGAGCTCTGCTGACAGGCACTACCAGTAAAGAGCTTGCTATTGGGGTCACCATAGGGGTCCGGATCATGCATGCTGACTGTTCAGGTTCAAATTATTCGGCAAAGGGAAATTTTAAGGTCTAAATAATGAAAGTTGGGCCCATAGAAATACATCGGTGTCGGTTGAGATCTTCGGTTGGGATCGAATTAGCGGACGTCTACTGTATATGGATTCATTATCTCCAGCGGAGAAAAGAAGCAAGGAAGTAATTCATTTAGTAAAACATTATAGGGGGTCCCTCTTTCACAGGAATCCGTAGACCACAAAAGTGAAACGTGTCGTCACAGAAGCTGTTGCATGTTTGTTTCGTGAACTCACGGTCCGCTGCAGCGAAAAGCGCACGATTTGCAGGCCAGCGACCGTGTTGCAGCTTTGGTTGGCGCCCGGTGTCTTATTGGCGAGCGGCAACCTGCTGTCGAGTCGCTTCGGCGACGGTTCGAACATTTTGGTCCGACTCCATAGAGTCTTGCGCAGCCAGTTCAGTTGCAACGTGCTCAGCTTCAGGAATGCAAGTGGTAGATTTTGCAGCGTGCGGCGCGAACGCATTCTGTTTCACGCTGGCATGTCTCTCGCTGGACCAAAGCGAGATTCACCCGTCGACGTCGTTGCCTTTCTGTGCCACTTAGTGCAGCAGTTTTCTTAGTTGGTGCCATCGCAAGCGAAGCTGTTGGTGGCGTGTAAGCGCTGCTGATGCATGTTGAAGCTGCACTCCGTAGGCGAAGAGGCGCCACAGGCTAATCTGATGCGAAAGACAAACCATGTGCGGAAAGTTCCAGCACCAAGCTATACTGCGTTAGTGTCACAATGCAGTACTTCGCTTCACCGATCCTAGATGGTGGCACCATACCTGTCAACACAACATGTTTTACTTGTTGGTGCCAAACGTCACATCTGTTACATCCGTAATGGAAATTCATCGCGGACCCCGCCATAAAACACTTTCGTGTTAAAACAAAACTATGCATACTTGGCAGTAATTTTTGCCTTTGCCCTGAAATGTTTCTTAACATCACTATGAATGACATTCTTGATGCATGAGATTGTGTAGACCTACTCGAATCCACTCAAAAAGAAAGTACGACAACAAAAAAGAGGAGAGGAAAAAAAAAAACTATAAATGTTGCTCGCGTTGAATGCTCCTGTTGTGACATACAAGCAGCTTTGTGGCACTGGCAGCAGGCACCACGACTTCAATATAGCCAATGTCCAGTGCGTTACGAGAGAGCTATTTTGCATTTGTATTGGTCAGTAAATTTCGCCTGTTTGACACCCAGAATAATTTGCTGTATGTGAGTTCGTTATACAGGGTGTCCCAACTATCATGCACCAAGATGGCAAATGCCACGTAGCTGGACAAAACCAAGGTAACATTGTTTGCCGTTCCTTGGAGTTCTGAAATATGTCAAAATTGCAGAGAAACATGAACTCCCAATACAGCTTTCTGCTGTTCAATGCATGCTACATAAAATTTTTTTGAGCGTGAAAGAAGCCCACAAATACACGCAAAATTGTGGCGCGACTGGCCGCTCGAGGCACTTTGCGTGTATTTGCGGGCTTCTTTCATGATTGGAAAAACACTTTTATGGAGCACGTTTTGAGCAACAGAAAGCTGTATCGGGAGTTTTTCATGTTGCTCTACAATCTTCTCATTGACATTTTTTATCTAATTATATTTGAGAAATGTATTAAGACTAATTATGTAATTAGGCGGAATGCAAAAATTGGCTGTGGCTTAACTCAGTTATGCCTGGGTGTGCGTAGCGAGAGGTATGCTGAATCTTATTGTTTAGCTTGGTTCTCTCTACGGTTACATCTTTATCGTTTAGCTTCGTACATCTGAGCGTTTAGGTTTGGTTGTTACCTCTTGTTAAGTTATGGTCTAAAAAGACTAGACATTTTTAAAGTGTAATGCATTTATTTTGAAAGTCTTCAATCTTGTTGTTTCTCAATTGCCACAAAGATGGCCCCGGTGGTCGGTGAGGCGGGAGGATAACTTGAACACGTTTCGGGTGTTATCCTCATCTGAATCCACTCGCCTGATCACTTCGTGCTTACGACGCTTCTCGAGGAGTGCGGCTCGTTCTTCCTCCGTCTCCTCGGCTCACTGCCTCTTGGATTCGTTCCGACCATGAAGCCTGGCTTCTTTCAGTCTCGCCGACTCACTTTCCATATCTGCCGACGAATCCCACCGAGCCGCCCCTTCTATATATACAATGTAACGCCGGCTGCTCCTCTGACGTCATGCCAAATGGCGGTTGCTAGGCAACGGCTCAGCTCGCGGGGCGACCACCTGCCACAGCGAAACGGCGAGAATACGACCAATGTAGCTCTTGCTACAAAAATAATCTGAGTATCTCCAAGGGATGGCAAACAACATTACCTTGGTTCTGTCCAGCTACGTGGCACTTGCATATTTTAAAATTTTGGTGCATGATATTTGGGACACCCTGTACAGTGAACAACAGAATTTTCAGACCCTTGATTTTTCAGACATGCCTGATAATTAGGGCGCCTTCGTAGCATCGCCACGTACCCCCATAAAGCGAATTCACACAGACATCTCGAATTTCAGACGCTGAAACTCTGTGCCGTTAAATTTTACGACTCTTCTCCATGACGGCATTATTCGAAGTCACCAACACCGCCATTTTGATTATCTCACAGCCTCGAACTGGTGCTCTCGCTCGCCAATCTGCTGGCAGCCGCAGCCAGCAGTAGGCACCGCGCTCACTGTCGCCATTTGTGTTTAGCCACATGGCGTTTGGTGCGTGGTCGTTCTGTGCTGTTGCACGCTCCGCAACGCTAGGCCTAGCTGCTTCGGCCTTCGCTACCAAGCTTCCTTCTATTCGGTGCGGTGTTTTTCGTTGGCAGGATTCGCCACTGTCAGCAATGGTGACAAATCCATCTTCATCATCCTTGCCGATGGCTTCAAAGCTCAAAAAGCACAAGAATGTCCCAAAAGTCAGCTTCGCTGCAGTACAGTGCTGTTACGCAGTCGAGCATACACAATGTATGGTGGTGAAGCATATTGAGAATGGAAAGGGGCCAATGGGACATAGTATGTGTTGAGGCACCCACCGTCTCCTGTCACAGCACAAGCACCGAGATGCCGAATAAGTGTACTGGCAGGTCTTAGGAGCTATTCTGGACGTGGCTGTTGTGATTTGAGCTCTTGAAGGCAGTAAAAGGCACTCATTTGTTTTTTCAGACTGACCGTTTTTTTTTCGGACGTTTTCACAGTCTCTAGGGAGTCTGAAAAGTTGGGCATTGGTGTATTCAGGTTAGATTCTATCCCTCTGGGGAGAAAAATCTGAGTGAGGCATTGAACTCGGCCAATGTCCCTTAAGGAATTTTATGGCACTAAAGCAGTCACCAAGAAAGTTTCTGTGACTAAATAAAAGGCAAAGTTGTGGTGACTAAATACTTGCTAAGCTATCAACACTGGTCCATGGCAGGAGATAGCATCACTACTTTCTGCACTCTAATGTAAACACAATGCTCATTTCAACAATTTGAGAGTTTACTACGAGCATTTTCTATGATGACAGTATGTGTAGTGACAGTGCAGTAAACATGATAACAGTGACAGTGCAGGAAAAAGAAAGTACAAGGTCATACAGTATACACACAGCAACATGGATCACCAACCTTCATAAAGAACGGCATGTAGGATAGCCGAACACCCATTTGGTCAGCAAGTGGCTTAAGGATTGGCCGCAGCTCCACAAGCCGTGTGACGTTGATCTCGTCGCAGTAACCAAAGTGTGGGATTGCCAGAGACTGTGCCATAGTCTTGGCCATGGCTTTGCGGATGCCCTTCACCTGCTCAACACGGTCTGCAACGGCTTGCAATGTCTTGACTGTGACTGGTTTCTGATGGACTGGAGCTTTAGCCGGTGTTGGTGCCGCCTGCTTCAGTGCAGCTGCAGGTGTAGATGCCTTGGCTGGTGCTGATGGTCCTGCATAACAAGATTATAAAGGTTTACTGTAATTGCAAACTTCTTGCCATTTGCAGTATACCGGGTTACCAGAGAGGTGTACAACAGTAACAGCTCGTAGCGACATTCTGTGCTGCAAAATTTAACAAGAGAGCACACAAAGCTAATACTGCAGTGAGCTGCGATATCCTATTTAACTGCTGTCAGTGATGCTACGGCTGCACGAATTGCACAGAACTGCACCGGGAGGCAAATTTTGCTACATTTCAGCAAAATATGAGAAAACTGCGCCAGCCCTGCGCCTAAGGTGTTGCTCGGGCTTTTGAAGACGGAACTAAGTCCTCCCAAGAGCCATTCCTCCGCACCATCGAAAGCAGCATGGCGTGGATCAGCAGCTGCATTAACTCCTCGGTAAACGAGTCAATTAAACCTGGATCGTACCGCTGTTTCTTCCGTTGCTGTTGTTTATTTTCAATACCTTCCTCCTTCCCCATGTGTGGGTTGTTTAGGCAATGCTACAGCGTTGGTGTTCAAGCGGCAGTGAGCTGTTGCGATGGTGCTGAGCCAGACCCCGCGTTTGTCTCCTGTATGACCAATGTAAATTGGTGACCAAAGTTTCGGACGCTGCACGGTATTTCGCTCAATTTTTTTTAACATATCACGCACAATGTCCCAGACATGGCAACTGTGAGCAAAGTTGCTGCCATACAATTTGTCGCCTATCCCCCACTTTCGTTGAAGTGATTTCACAGCCGTACGGCTGTTATGCTTTTGGTTGACTCAGTACCAAACAGCAGCTTTCACATCTGGATACTGATGAAGTGGCGCCGATTAGGCCTAGGTGCATGGCACGGGTGTTATGAATCATGCTGCCATTAGGCTGTCGCAGCTAGGTGGCCGTCAATACGTTCGAACCCAAAAACTGCCTCAGCTATTGGCCACGAGATCACAGGCTAGATTGGCAGCCAGAAGCCGAGGTTGGGTCCTGTGGGCAATATGCCGGCACCTACTACTGCGAATGCTTTTTGTTGGTTTTTTGCGTTTAACGGACGGAATGCCGAAATCGCGCATGTAGGCAGAAAAACTGAATGCTTGCATCAGAGCCTAATGTCACAGCATTGCACAGTGAAATATCGCGCGCACATATCTGCACTTCGCGATGCACATCGAGCTGCAGCGCGACAAGCAGAAGTGAAATGCCTCCGCAGGCTCGACTATCGCAGTATATATTAAGTAGATGGTATATCAGTGAAGCACACCACTAGGGCATTAAGTAAATTTTTACTTAATTTTTACTTACTTAATTTTTACACTGCTGGTGTTAGAAAAAGCAATGAAATTATTTTACTGCAAAAGTTAATGTTTTTGGACTGCCCAATTATTCGGACGTTTGTGAAAAATAAAGAAAATCGGTTGGTGACTGTTTTCACCGTCAAGCTTGACACTCAGTATGCATTTCACATTCACAGGTGAAAGTCGACACAAAGACGAAAGCACCATGTGACGTAAGTGATTATGTATCACAATAGCCTAGAAGCCTGACAGGTTTTATAGCAGCTGTGCTACTGCCCTCTCAGGCTGACATTCCCCTGCAATAAGCTACGTAAATTTCGGGGAGAGGGCCTGCGTATAGACTCTCATCTACGAAAGCGAAAAGATATTAGAGAGTGTCACATTTGATGATGAATATTTCGGAACGGAAGTGTTCTTGACGAATCAAACAAAATGAAGTTGTCTTGGAATTGATCACTGAAGTTTTCAATATAAACATATATACCATAAATCGTCAAATCAAAAGGAACATTTCTGTTTGCCAGCTCTACTTGTTCGCAAGAACTGTGTCAGCCAAAGCACATAAATGACGTATGCAAGCAGCTATTCGCGTAGCTGGCATTAGTTTTATCAAAACTCCAGGTACTTGATGTTTAGAGAACTTTATAATATGGCAAGTTTGCAATCGCTTTCATAAATCTGCTCTGAAATTCCATTTTACTGCTCTGAAACGCATTTTTAGATGCTCCAAAAGCTGCTCTGAAATGGCATGGGCAAGTATCATCACTGTGCTGTGTAAAGCATTAGCAGTGTCGTAATTTATAATTAGGACTCCGTGTTTTCGGAGTTTATTTTTCTTGAAATTCGGAGGGTGTTTTTCGGAGTTTATTTTCTGGCGGGAATTCGGAGTTTATCGGAGTTTATTTCTCGTAAATCTCCAATTATCCGAAATTTGGAGTTAAATTTGCATTATTCTCAATACTCCAAAATCTTGGATGAAATGATATCTGAACACCAAAACATCAGACCACACACAAGCACAAATACTTGAATACAAAACTTACGTTTGTGCGTATTACAACCTTAAAGCTTGTTTTGTAATTGACGCAATCATACTTTACGAGGTTGCAGTCACTGATGGAAGCACGCTCCTTTCGATTGATGGTTCTCAGCTTTGAAAATGCCCTTTCCACGTTTGCGCTAGAAGGCTCAGCGCGCAGCGAGAAAGCGCTGGCCACTGGACAGTGTGAAGTCTCCAAAGCGACAGGGGCTCAACAATGTTACTGAATAATTAGCTCTGATAGTTCACAAAATCACTCATGAGTTGGCTCATGTAGTCAGTTTCAAGAAACACTAACTTAAAAATCGGCGCATAGGTTTCAAACGCGCGGGGTAACTCATGCTTCACATTTAGATTCACAATTTGAACACTATACCAAAACGATTCACTGGTGTACTGGAGTGCATCGAAAAGGTTCCTCTCAACTGTCTGACACCACTTTTCAGCGACAACAGCATAGTATCCATGAAGGTCTGCGACAGTCGTTGAGCGGTCATATGCCTCTCACTCCGTGCGCGACAAGCCCTTTGTTAAATGTGCGATGGGTGAGGTCTACGAGATACTGTTGACGTGAGGTAAAGTTTATATCGACCAAACCGCCCGATGTATCAATGACTGCTTAGAACATGCCCTTTTGATTTAGAACAGAACAGGGTCATATTGGCCTTAAAATCGGAGTTTATGTGATAAATCCGAATTGTCAAAAATTTTACCGGCGAGTGTTTATCGGATATTTTCGGATTTATCCGAAAACATGGAGCCCTATTTATAATGTGCAGTGCTTTTATGATTTGCATTCACCAAGACAACTAACGTGACAAATATATTTCTTAAACACATCGTAGCTGGACAAAGCATCACAAGGTGTCGCAACCAGCTTGCTACTGCCATCCACAGCTTTGGCAACCCGATAAATCACAAACAGTAAGAAGTTTGCGGAATAGGTAAACCTTCCGACTGTCGAGACATTGATCCTGGTGTCAGTGAACCTGTAAGAATGCAGTGGAAAGTACATTGCTGTCCAATACAAGGAGATGTTTTGTAGGTGTGCCAGCCAATTATATTTGCCTGCAATAATGACGTCGAGGCCATGAACATTTTTCAATATTGGCACCTCTCGGGAACTATGCCTCGGAGCATGGAGGCATAAAAGACTTGTGTACTGAATTCTTAGGTTGTCACCATGTACCGACCCTGCACTTGGGCTGCGAAAAGGTGTGGGCAGTGGTTTGTGCCACATATCAGGAAAGTAGCCAATTTTGCTGTGTTAATGCGGCTACTCTTATACGTACGGAAACGTGATGGTCACAGGGCTGACTTTTTTTTTTAAATGACATAACTAAACAGTGTGTTCAGAAAATGCAATAGTGGTGAAATTTTTTCATGATGATGATAATATTTAATGCCATCACCTTCAAAATGGGGTGACAACAAATAGCCAACTAGCCTGCGGGAGCTGATCAGGTTGTACTATATAGCAGTCTAGTCTGTTGCCTATCTCTACTTTATCTTGTAAAGTTGACTATGCCTGTAACGACCCTGGCACCATCTGTCCTTCCCTGCTTTCCCACCAATAATTTAAACGTCTCTTGATTATCTCGACCGCTGGCAAGTTACACTCCCATCAGTTTTGAACCCAAGCGCTTTGAAAGGTGGACGTTCCCTACGGTTCTGGCTGGGTGAACATCTTGGCATTCTATTACAATGTGCTTCCTTGGATATTTTCCGAAGAAGCCCCACTCCGCTGCATATATATTTGCTCCTGTATGTTTTTGTTCTGAAGTAGGCAGCTTGGGCCTCAAAAAGGAAGGCACAGCCTTTTGTGTTATCGTGTGAATTTCCTTTCCTGATTTCTTGTTTGCTGTCATTGTGAAACTTCATGGAGTTTATTGTGTCACATGTGGTATAGGCGTCCGTGAGCGAAAATTTCCATATGTATAAGCATATGCCACACCTTGGCTGTATGACATGCGGTATATGTGGGTTATATTCAGTGATGCCATCTGGTGGCGGAGCACAATACCAATGTGCCAGTATTTTGAACTACAAGATGGGCAGCACAATGAAAAATTATGCCTCACAATCTCATCTTCACGCTCATGCAAAGCCTCAGTGTGATGGTGGGTGGAGCGCGGTAGGCCTTGCTTATGTGGCTAGGGCCAATAGCTTACAGCATAGCAGAGACAATAAAGATAGGAAAAAACCTGGAATGGCGTGGCTCTGCTGGCATTTAATTGCCGATAACTTTGTTCATACAAGGCACATTGAAAAACATATTATTTGAAAATATTTGCTAGGAGATGCCCTTTGTGCAAGACCCATTCCGCACCTTTCATGAAAGGTGTCGCAGGATTCCTTTAACACACGAATACATGGTCTCATCAAAGAAAAGTAGGAGACTCACTTGGGGCCTGCTTGAGCTCGATGTAGCGCAGGACATCTTCCTTCAGGATACGTCCATCCTTGCCAGTGCCCGTGACATCGGAGAGGCGTATCTGTGAGCACAGCGATACTGTTTTGTAAGCTGTGAATAACATGAAGGATGCATGTCTGAGACCACAGACAAGCACTACTTGTAAGTATTTTACTTCAGGAAGGTGGCTTTACATACATTCCCTGCAGTCATGATTTAATAATACACAAGATTTTGAATTTAAGATGCGTTGCTCGTAAAGCACGTGATTGTAATGATACATGGCAAACATTGTAGTGCCGTGCATTGCAAGAGATATTTTGGGGCTGCATACATCTTATAGTCATTTGCTCCACATGAGAAGTGCCTAGAACGAGAAGGTTAACCACCGACTGCAGGAACTTGGTACGTATTACCGAAACTGAAGAGAAAGCTCAGACACCCAAGAAAAAAAAAATTCTTTCAATACCATTGTTGCACACATTGTGGCATGGGTCAGCATTCCTGCAACAGCTTTCAAAGTCCACGTTGGATAAAGGAGATAAAAGAGTGCATTATGAGGAGGATATAGAACAGTAAGAACACTACACAACACTTAATCATATTGCAATGTGTTCCAACTTTACTATCACTTCTCTATGTAGCACATGAATTTTTTTAGAGGAAATATTTGCTAAAGAGTGCTGCACAAGCAACAGTAAAAACTTTTTTTAATGCTCTGAGAAGTCTGCGGAATATTTGTAAAGCAATAAAACAAACAATGTGCTCACATTGTTCTCCATGGCTATCCGACGGACTGCAGGTGTTGTGAGCACCTTGTCCCCTATTCCGCCACCAGGCTCGCTGGCCAGGGGCTCCGAAGACTGTTCACTGCGCTGAGACTTAATGTCCTGGTCCTGGACTTCGTCATCATCTGACGAACCTGTTCAAATTGTAAAAAAAATGCCATTGTTTGTTCACTTCTTGATTTATTCTCAAGATTAGCACCGCTTGCCTGCAGTTTACATGGGAAAACTGGTTTGTAAAAGCAGTTGTATATAGGAGTGGAAGGAGGCCTGTCGTAGGCAGTTGGTTGATTCTCGAGTTAATGAGTTCCGAGAATGAAATGAGCTCGATGGACACACTACACAGTGTATGCAAGACAGAGCTAAACATCTCTGCAAACGCAACACTACATTTAACTAAATATTCGCCCAAGGTGTGTACAAGGAAGTTCTTATTACAATGCCAAAAGTGCTTAACAGGTCCATATTTCCTTTTTGTAATTTCTGTACGCGTTGTTCATTCTAGAAGACTTTCTAAAAACGTAGCATAATATCTAAGCCACTTTTCATGAACGTGCATTCCACTTGCACGTGGAGCAAGAAAGTTGGTCGTGCTCTTGCAGTTTGATTGACACATTTAAAGGGGCCCTGAACCACTTTTTAATGAAGTGGAGAAAGACATTTGAAGTGAATATATGCTACTAAAATATGCTTTCCCGTAAAAAGTACTTCAATGCGTTCAGAAGCGGAGTTATTGGCAATCAAACACGGCCTCCGCTGTGCTCCCCTGCCTCCTTCAATGCCTTGCACTGCGAAGGCTACGGCGGAGTGGGGCCACAACGCTCCGCCTTCTTCATAATGTAACCATGGCGCACAGTTCAAATTTAATTTTAAATGTTAAAGTAGACGCCGGGGGGGGGGGGGGGGGGGGGAGAGAGAGAGAGGGGTATTCTGTAAGAGTCCACTTTGGCTGTCGCCATTGGCTGCCGCTTCACGAGCGCGAAGGTGCCAGCCAGTCTCCTTCGCGCTCGTGAAGCGGCAGCCAATGGTGACAGCCGAAGTGTACAATCCATTAGGTGGACTCACAGAATACCCCCCCAGGACTTCCGATTTTGGTGCCTACGACGCACTAAACGTAACCCAAATGCAGTTGTCCACAGTGAGTTAACGTAGATGCTATGGATGCCGATTTTGGTGCCTGTGAGGCGCTAAATGTAAGCCAAATGCGGTCTTCCACAGCGAGCAGCCAGTGGGCTCGTGGCGGCACCCCGCGGTGTAGCCGACCGCAGCGACCAATAGCAGCTGCGTATTGGAATTTGCTTTATTAATAAAGCACACAAAAGAGAGTGAGGATCATGCCTTCTGTTGAAACGAGAGCGTTTGAGAGAAAGGTGACTTTGCGCTCCGCTTGCGAGCTCCACGCACCACGTAAGAAAGCAAAACATGGCTGAGATGTTCACAGCAGCTATGCTACCCGTGGACTATGTTATTTCACCAAGTCTGAGGGGTGGTTCAGGGCGCCTTTAACTCTACCTTTGATGAGCTAGAGGTTTGGCCTTCTATAGCGTCCTTAACTGCACTTGAGCTTTCTCGAACATTTCCTTAATCTTTAAGTCTCCTAACTTTCCTGTCTGGCTGCGAACAACATAAAATAGGAGCTACACTTTTCGAAAAGTAAGTGTTTTCGTCACCGCCACCTTGTGAGGCAAGAGACCGCGTTACAACACATAACCTTTTGCTCTTGATTCAATTAATTTTGTGTTCAAAGGGGAACAGTGTGAAATGCTGTTGTCACATGCGATATATGCTGGGTCAATTCTACATAAGGGCCAAGAGAGGAAATAAAAATGCAGCTCACTGAGCGAGTCGTCGTCAACCTCGATGTCGACGAGCGGGGACCCAACCTTGCAGATGTCGTCAACTTCGTGGTACAGCTTCTTGATTCGGCCGTCATAGCGGCTCGTTATGGTAACTGACGCTTTGTCGCTCTGCACTTCACAGATGCTGTCGAACTGGTTCACAGTGTCACCGAGCTTGACGTACCTGGACAGACCACAAGCTGTTGTGCTCAGCTTCAAAATGAGCAATACCAGCATCTGCTGTAATAGAATGCTGATAGAGTCCTCCAAATAAGCACAGGCAAATGATTGAGGTGGAATGGGCCTTAGGCAGATGCAGTGGTTTCTGTGCATGTTGTGTCTCTATTTGTCACCTGTTAATTTTCATAATGAACCTCAAGTTGCAGACAGAGGTAATGATAGGGATGTGACAGCTAAAATAGTTACGCATGCTCCCCCCCCAGAGCTGGAATATCACAATTTCAAAGCAAGAAAGCAACGCGAGAACTTTGTAACAATGATACTTTGGGGGATCAAAGGAATGTACGGCCAAAATTATAGGACAAAATTTTGGCAAGCTTGCTTTAAAACTACAGTCAAAACTCAACATAACAGAGTAAATCGAACATGCTCTTTGGCCGATGTCAGCATGTAATGAATATGTGCTTATAATGAATATTGGACATGACAAAATTTTCTGGCATGTGACTTCATTGTAGCAAAGTTTGATTCTACACCTTAAAATACAACAGGAAACTGCCATAAAGGAGAATTTTTTTCCAATGGTTTCTCAGCACAACTAGGAGGTGTTGTACAGTGGTCACACAACTAAGTACAGAGTGCACATTTGATGTGTCATGCACTGGCTGCGAGAAAGTCCCATTTTAGTGTCTCCTACATTCCATAAAGTTTTGCATTTGACGACCACAAACTGAAACGGGTCACATGCTAGGCCAAATGACCAAGAAAACTTGGGGTACAGTGAATTGATGAGGCCCACCATTCCTTGATTGTCACTTCGCTGATACCCTCGCCAATGTCGGAGAGCTTGAATGCCACAACCTCCTGAAGCCATGGGCTGGTGTGCAGGGGACGCAATGCAGGCAGACTGGCTCGCACCTGTGACGCCACCGGACGACGTGGAACACAGCTTGCAGCACGTGGGATGTGCAGACTTCGTCTCGAATGCTGCAAGTTGGGCCGTAGGTGAGTGCCTTTGTTATGTGGCAGTGGTGAAAAGATATAAACTTTTTATGGACAAGTGTTGCCTGCAGGCAACAAACAAAACTTTCTTGTTGAGTTTTAGTTTTGAGTATGGAGTTGCTGGCCCAACGTTTTCGGCCAAAACTGAATGATAGGTATCAAGTGTTATTTGCTGGATGAGAGCAGGAACAGAGCACATGGAAGTAGATTGGCACATCACTCGCTTTCTTTTGAAAGCACGGTCAGAGGAGAAAGAATGATGCAAAATGCCTCATCTAAGCGAACAGCCTATGATCACAACAACCTGCCTTGTAGCCTAGCATCCTAGCTGCATTGGTTATATTGTAGTGACGGGAGTTGCTTCAAGTTAAGTCGCATTTTATAGGGATGAGCATGACAGCAGAGAGGTAAGGGTAGCACACGCATGACATATCAACGAACATCTGAGTGTGTTGCAGGTTGCGAGGTTACAAGCTTATGCATTATTTTATCATGACATGCCTTCTCGATCCATGCTTTTTGCCATAACTTTGGCTACGTCCTCTCCGCTTTGTAAATGGCACACGCTGCAGGTAATTAGTGTTTGGGCGGATCCGGTTTAAGAAATGTCGCGGAAGTACGACGCACAGCCATGGGGTAAAGAAGTTAGTTAACATCGGGGCACTCGATGATTGCGAAAACGGACGAAAGCTTTAATAGGTAAAATGCACAATAACGGTTGTACCGAGTAATACCCCAAAGAAAGTATCCGAGAAGCGTCGAAGATTTTTGCATATACCTTCGCATATACTAAAGCAAAAAGTGAGTTTTTCCGCTAAGTGCACGGCGATCAACACGTGTTATTCGACGCACATGAACTCGTATTCGGAAACTATAAACCGTCGATACAATGCGTCGTTCATTTTAGCATCCACAACTGTTCACAGTCCATACTGAGAGATCAAATAGTCGTGGCAGACGTGTGCTAAGAACGCGCGGCAGTGGTCGCGCCTACGGTGGCTTTCGCCCGTAATTCATTCAAAAATCCGGTAATCACGCCACTTAGCGCAAGCTTGTCAATTTCAAAAGTTACACTCGCTTCAAAAGAGGCCGTCGAACCCCCCGTAACGGCTGTGCCCGATAAAAAGTCTGCGGTGGCGTGATTATCTTACAGCGAAAGGATACCTTGAAAAAAAACAGCAGATGGTACGTACGATACCTTGCCAATCGAGTTTACGCTAGCGCACCACTTCTGGCCTTTTATGTGTACTGCAGTGAGGCGAACTCTAAATGGCAACAAAGTAATGAAGTCAGTTACCCATTTGGACGCGTGATGCCGAACTTCGCGAGGAATGAGCTTGAAATCCCTCGGAACGAGTCGAATTAAGACCGCTGCCATGCTAACAGTTGTAACGCAGCTGCACAGCAGACAACACGCCACCTCGCCGTTCGCCGTCTGCAACGGTGCGGACTCCAAACCGGCTTGCTCGTTGGTTCGTAAGCGAAAGTAATGGTAGGAAATTTTATCACGGCTAATAGCGCTTAAATGAATTTCTATGCTTATTCGTATATATCTGAACGCGTTATTTATTTATTATTATTTTCTTTCAGTTTCGTTTGACATGTTGCGAAGACTCTTGGATCTGTTTGGCTCGTAACTTTAGGGTCCATCCAAATCCAAAATCGAAAGCGCTTTAATAGTGTGTACTAGATTGCGGGAGTGGGTCCAACGAGGGCTCTGCGCGGAGGCATTTTTATTGAAAATCCAGGAGGCGCCACCGTCGCTTTCTCCCGAATGAGCGGTCCCGCTCGCCTGGCCGGACGCTTGTCGCGTCGGAGACCCTACCGCAGCTGCATGGAGCTTTGACAGGCGGATACTCGGTGGCGGTAACACTGAGATTATTCCCCACCGATATATTGTAAATAAAATGGATAAAGAGCTGCGGAAAAAACGCAAACGACGCAACAACGACGGTGTGTCGAGCAGGCGACAGCTACTAAGCCTGCGAGCTCGCCTCAGCCAATGAGCGCTGCCGAAACAGCCGGAGCCAACGTTTATTGGCCGGAGATTCAGAATAAGGCGACGGCAGCGCTGCCACATTTTCCGCGTTTTTTGCTCCACCCTCGGCGCTTGCTAAGGCGTCCGCTGGACCCACTCCCACATTCTAGTACACTTTAGCGCTTTAACAAGATAAACAAATCGCAGACGGGGCCGACGAGAAGTGTCGAGTTCTGGTATGATTTCCGACAGGCTTTTACCATTTTTAACGTGACGGCGACGCCGCTTAAACGCTCGAGCGACGTACTTCGCTGCTATGGAGCGACACAAGGCGATTCCGGACCCGCGCCGTTAAGGAAGGACCTTCGAGCAAAGTTTCAGTTGACAGTGCGTCGCCACCATGTTCAAGCTAAAGGAGTTGGCCCGATGGCTGGGTATGACGGTGTTCGAGATGTTTGTGCACCTCGTTTCCATCACCCTTTTCTCTGTCATGGTCGTCCTCAAGCTGGACAAGGCGTTCGACGTGTCCTGGTGGACTGTGTTTGTGTCGCTGTTCATCTGCGATGGCTTGAACGCTTATTTCTGCGTTATTGTGTTCATACGACAGTACATCGAAGGCGTGTACAAGGCGGGCGCTTTTCGCGCCGTCTGGAGCTTTATGCAACTGCTGCTGATGTTTCTGTTCAAGTTGCTGCTGTGCCTTAAGGCCGAAGGGCAGAAGAGTAGCCTCGTGTACTCGGAGGTGTTTGCGCCGCTGTTTATTCTGCTGATGCTCGTCATGGTGCGCGCCTGTCATCTGCATTGACGTGTGCTAGGATTTTTTAAAATGACGTTTCTTCGAAGAGCGCGAGCCACATCTGCGTAGGGCAGCTGCGTCGTCGGCGTATCTTTGCAGTGTATCGTCTGTGGGCTACGGCTGCGTCGTCTGCTGCTGTTACCTCGCTGTACAAAGCTAACTGACGTTCGTTAACTCTTGTTTGCGAGATTTATTTATTTCTTCTTGCGTTGCCGTGAGTAACTTTCATAGTCCTGTGAATAAGTCAAAATGATAAGGCCCGAAAACATGTTACTGGATTGGCGCGACTACTTACGAAGTAAACGGAATGCTGTTTAAAGTACTATCGCACTTAATCCTGCTGCTCTTCAATGACAGCTGCAGCTGTTTTGGCAGGTTGTTTTTGGTTAGTGAGTTGAGCGGTGCACATCTCTTTTGCAAAAGAACTGTGTGAGCCATCGTTTTCTAGTGCGCAAAGACTATTGATGTCTATCTTGACCTCTGTTAATAGAGTCAAAAGCTTGCAGCCACAAGTCCGAAGCCCTAAGATTCTTTTGACTGAGGTCAGCATGTAATAAAAACAATTTCTTCACTTGGAAGATAATTTGTGCGCCTCGGCTGCATAAAGTGTTCCTGAAATGTTTATGTGCGTTCATTTCCAATTTGTTTTTATTTTAATATTGTTAGTCCCTTTATCAAGACCATAGCAGGTTCACTGAATCACAGCCGGCAACTGTAATTCAGTGAGTGTTGTAGGAACGGGAATCTATGCACGTAGTAAGAAATAGCCATTTAATACCAGGTTACGTAAGCACAGGCTTCAAATGTGCCCAGGCTGATGAAATTAGAAACACACAAGAAGGGAAGGGGGAAGAGCTTAAATCAATATCTAGTTATTGCAACACGAAATGGGGCTCCACATTTTCAAGCTTTTTTTTTTTTTTTTTTTCTGATGTTCGCTTATCACTTGTCTCTCATGCGTAAGTCAACAACAAATGTTGCATGCAGTCTTTGTAGACCTAGGGTTGGCCACAATCTTCAGTATTCCCGTATTCATCTCTGTGTTATAGATCTTTGCTGCTTACTATCAATCATTTTACTAGTTAGTGAGATTGCGCATCCAAACAAAAATATATTTTCATGATGCAGCTAGGTTGGCAATGATGGAAAGGATGCTTAGGCAGCGCACAATAACTGCACCAGGTTAAGCACTCTGTCCACCATGACTGTTGTAGTGCAACTTAATCTTCATGAAATAATTTGTTTATTCCCTGTCGCAATTTGAAAATAGCATTTCACTTCTTTATCTATACGCTGGTGCAAAATAATTTAAACATAATATTTGAATAAAGTCAGAATTTTGAGTTGCCTTAACAAAAATGGCAGCCTTACAGTGTGTATTGCCATGTGCCTTCTGTCCCATTTTCGTGGGTTCAGACAACACAGCTGCCTCAGTTGGTGTAAAATATGTGTTTAAACAGCGGAACCAAGGGATCAGTATGTTGTTCAGTGAGAAAGAAACCAATGATACGAGCATACAGCAGCGACATCTGAATTTCTTTTCTGGTATTGCCCGTGATCGCGCACTGGCAAGCATATGTGTGCTCTCCATAAATTTCGGTTTTGAGGCTAGTTGAGTGTTAAAAACTAATCGAAATTAGCGAAACCAAACGGCTGCAACACTAAGTAAGGTGGCCAAAGTTTTAATTCCTACGCAGATGGCTGTGGCTGAATGTGAACAGACTATAGTCGGCTTCTTCCTGAAATACGTAATTCTTATCGAAATTCAAAAGCAGATTTCTCGCTTCCTTCAGCCTGTTTTTTAAACTGCGCTGCGCACTGATCCAAACACCATTTTTGATTGATGTTAGCTGTTAGCCAATAGCAGCCGTCTATGGGAACCTTGCATATGATGACATATGCCAGCCGCCGGCAACTTCGAAGCAGGTGAGGAAGAGGCCTCGTTTGAAATCGAGTGTTTGAGAATATGTGATTTCGTGCTGCGCTTGAGATCTTCCCGTGCCGCGCGCGACTGCAAAATCTGGCTGAGATGTTCACAGCAGCATATGCTATCCACGGAATGTGTTATTTCACCAAGCCCGAGGGGTGGTTCAGGACCTCTGTAATGGGACAATACAGGAAAATATTAAGTCGAGCTGCATTGAAAGATTAGGCTTCTGTAATAACGAATGGTAACGAAAATCGCAAATAACGAATGGTAACAAAAACAGCTTTTGCTAGTGAGAAAATGACTACAATGGGAAATCGCATTGGCACCACCTGTTGTGAACTATGGTACCTCTTGTGGGACGTTAGTACTGGCTGATTCACAGAGAGCGGCTCCTGTGTTAGGGTGGCTAGGACCTATGTTATTGTTGTCCTAAGTGGTTGTGGTGCATACCCACAGTGGTGGAATGCCCTGCCATTACACGCTTCCTTTTTATCACAAGTACCAAGGCGCCATCATCACCCTTGCCCACTCCAGCCACCGAGACTGAGGTGACCATATCCGGTAACCTGAACCCAAGCGGAGCCGTAGAGGCTTCAAAGACTCGCTCAAGCTGAAAGAGGGGGGGGGGGGAGGGGAGAGAGAAAGAGAAAAAAAAAGTTTTTGCAAGACATTATATTGATCGACACAGAGGGAGGTCACGTGGAGGTTACGTCAAGTCGTCCATTGTGACGCGGGTGGTTCCAATTGAGAAGCAGCAGCCGCACCTCTGCGGCAATTTTATGTGCGACCGCACCTCTGCGGCAATTTTATGTGCGACAATGTTCTATATTGGCACAAAGGGAACGAGGATAACTTCTAGGCGAATACTCTAACGATCTAGTTCGACTTAATATTTTCGTTTAGTGTCCCTTTAAGTGTTCCTGTGTGCTTGAGAAGCACACAGCTCTTTACCATCACAGGCCGCTAGAAACCCTTGAGCTTTGTTTGATAAGGCAGGGAAGTGAGTATGAAGAGGTGTTGCAGCAGGGAGTAAGGTTGAGGAGACGTGCACTCACCTCGTTCTGAAAAGTTCCCTGCAGGGGTGGGACTCCTGCGCCAGTTGCGCCATTTGGTACAGACGCAAATTCCTGCGCCAAACAGAGAATTGACATCTGTGCGCCCGCAGTGGCCGCGAACAGCGAGCGTAATCGTTCTCAAAAAAAAAAAAAAAAGATTGAAGCAGTTCACATTCCGCACACCGCGCGACGGCGCCTCCCACACATTTTCTCGTAATTTTCGCGCTTATAACATTGGACTTTTTGGAGCTTCCGGCAAGTTGCCGGTTCGCGCACGGCCACTCCGGGCTGTTGTCGCTGCTGTCGGAACGGCCAGGTCGGCTGTATTTAGAGTGTAATAGAATACGGTTGAGTGGGCCGAGCGGCGCGGCGCTCCCCATCTGAGGTGCGAAACAACAAGTAGGCTGAGGGCGCTGCGGCCGAACTAGATATTAGGAGGCGCACGCTGCAACGGGTTCAGCGGGCGGGCGTCTCTACAGTGTCCCCAGGGCCGGTATAACGTAAAACGATTCCAATCTGCCTTTATGCCCATGTGGGCTAGGCCTGAGCCATTTTGACCTGTCTCGAAGGGCCAATGGCGGACTTGGAATAAAACGTCGCAGCTTCGCCCGAAAGGCGAAGCATCGATTGCGATAGCAAATTAGTATGCAGCTATACGAAGTAAGTATCGTAGTTTTATCGGCAGTATCAACTTGTAAGCATTGGCTTACGAAGTAAATTAACAAGCATGGCGTCACGCGCGCACAAGCAAACATGGGCACATCGCACTCGATGACGGCGGAAACTGGCTGTCAAAATACTGGAGTGAGTAAGTGGGGCCGCAGCAGCGAGCGAATTGACCTTCGTGCTGCCTCTCGCTTCGACGCGAGCTAAGCGGCGAAAACACAGCGCACACCAAGTTATCAGCACTCGCACTCTGTCCCCATTACAGGTCGCTTTCAAGATAGGGACCGCGCAGGCGCGCCATACCCAGCAGCCGCCGGATTAGAACCCCCTCCCCTGGTGCCTTGCGCGCGACGGAAGACGGCGCGCTTCCTCCCTTGCGCGCTCGAGATTGAACCGCCATCGTCGGCTCACCCTCAAACGCTTTCACTCGCATTTACAGCGCGCGGCGATGTTATCGCCCAGAGACTTTATAGGGAACATCACGGCGACACCGATGGCAGGAATGCGTCTGGAGTGTACTACTAAGTGGTTCGTTATGAGAAATACTTCTTGTATACTTCTTGTCGATTCTCTGTCGAATATAATACAAAAAGAAAAAAAAAGCAGGTCTTTCTTGCAGCCTTTTTTTTTCTTTTATTGCGATAGCAATTATATGGACACTCAAAAGCAGATTTCTGCCGTCGGCGTCGCCGTGTGGTTCCGTATGACGTCAATGGAGATGAAATCGTCGCCGGTGGTAAGTGGTTCTTGAGGGAAAGGGAAAGGTTGGCGCTATCTTCTGCAGCCCTTGAGGGAGCACGGCTCAGCGCCAATTCGTCGCCGCGCGCCGAACGCTGTATGTGCGAGTGAAAGGGCGCGAGGGGCGCGCGCTTTCACGGGGAGTGAACGCACGGCGGAGAACAAACGCGCGTTCTGCGCCGTGCTCCCTTAAGGGCTGCAGAATTAAGCGTCTCTTTCCTCCTTTACAATCACCATATATGTAGAGCAAACGCGCCTTCTTCCGACGCGCGAGAGGCCGTGGGGAAGGGGAGGAGGGGGAGGGAAGGGAGGCGACGTTTAGCTGCGGCACCAAGTGCCTATTTGTATCAGAGGCTCCGGCAACAGTCACCAACGCCGCACGCATTTTGAGCGAACGCGGGAAAAACGCCGACGGCGTCGACAACAGTTCTGCGTGTTGCCGGTGCTGCTGCATGTCCAAGTTTATACAGCTGATAAAGCTAATATCATTACTCCGTATAGCTCTCTACAAATTTGCTATCGCAATTGATGCTTCGCCTTTCAGGTGAAACTGCGACAACTTTTTTCTTCTTTTTTCTCTTTTTTTTTTCAACAAGCTTGTACCTTAGGTCCTTAACACCGTGGTTATGAGAAAGGAAAGGTTGGCGCTATTTTCTGCAGCCCTTGAGGGAGCACGGCTCAGCGCCGCGCTCAGAATTGAGCACGGCTCAGAATTGCCGCGCGACTAGTCGCTCGAGGCACTTAGCGTGTATTCGCGGGCTTCTTTCGGAAAAACACTTTTATGTAGCACGTACTGAGCAACAGAAATCTGTATCGGTAGTTTTTCATGTTGCTCTACAATTTTCTCATTGGCACTTTGATAATTAGGGCAGTACTTCTGGAGTTAGATAATAATTATAATTAGCTAATTAAATCTCAGCAACGAAATCATTGCTGACAGCTACTCCACTGCACTGAAAACAATACACACTAGGTTAACTTCGCGTAACGCCGTTCCTCTTTTTAAAAATGTGCTGCATGATAGCTGGGACACCCTGTATATACAAACACAGGGTGCGCGAACGCGAAAGCTTGACTTCGCGTCGCAAAAAGAAATAGCTGCCCACTCTTGATCGCGATCCAGAAATCCGATCCGGAGCGGCCCCGATCGCGATCAGAAGTGTACTTACGTGTGACACCCGTATTTGCAGCAGCGACCACTGTTGATCGCGATCAACAAATCCGATCGGGGCCTGTCCGGATCGGACTTCTTGATACCGGTGTCACACCTAAGTATTTCTTATGACTTGTGAATGCGAAAGCATTAATGTCCAATTGAACGCCGCTGAGCGGTCGTCCGAGTTGTGAACCTTGTTTCGTCTGCGGTGTACTGGCGCGGGCGGCCACGATTCGCTGCTGCCGAGGTGTCGGCCGCCGACGATGTAGATGCTGCAGACACTCCGTAGCGGTATACGTGCTGCCCGAGCCCGCAAGCGCAAACTGAAGTCCCTAGATCTAAAGAAAAAAAAAAATCTAGGAACCTTAGCGTGAGCCATCGACACGAGCGCGCGAGGTGCGCTCCTGACCTGGCGTCGCAGCCAATGGGAAGTTAGACGCCTTTTTTACGCTGCTACAGACGCCGCTGGCTTTTTCGCTTAATTCGACGCTCTCGCATAAAAAACAAAAAATTGAAGCACCAAGTTTTCGAATCCGTACTATACGCACCAAATATGCTATTGCAGTTATGTATGCCGCATCTGTTCATTCATTTCATTTATTACCCTCAAGAGACCACAAGGTATGTTTTCGCGCACCAAAATTCAGTTAGATCATCTAACGCGGACAAATATGATGTATGATCGGTATTGAGCTTACAGTGAGGGTTTTCAGAATTCCTACTCACGAACCAGTGGTAAGCGGTGTATAATGCGCATCAGTTTTGTCTGCTTTAGGTGTCTTAGGTGCAGTTGACAGGATTGTGATGTCTTTATTTGTTGCTGAGTTACAGGGTTGTAAATTTGGCACTTGAGTGGATTTCTTGTAAATATAATTTCGCGATTATCAACGATTGCAGTTGTCATAAAATTTTCAACCGACTTCGTCTCTGCGGCGTTTGCCTGAGACGAAGACAGGACTGACGCCCAGTTACAATTCGCGTCCTGGCAGCCTCTTCCGTCTAGCGTTCAGGGTGCCACCAGCTATGCTGACGTCTCGCACCGCACAAATCGCCTCGAGCCTCTTCTCGCCCCAACGGAGAGGCACGGTACCTTGTGGCTATCCCGTGCTGTTGCGTTGTGGAGACGGCTTCCGTGACCGTCACCAGAACATTCTCTTCCAATCGGGTCTATCTTAAAGGCCGCACCGCGTTTGTGCCAGCCTCGAGGAAATACGTAGGTCCAGTCGTCACTCCATCTCATTCGGTTTTCCTTTGCACGTTGCAGTGTACTATAACGGGTCCCAGATTGGGAACGCAAGCCACCCCGGCCTCTGTGGGCAGTTTTACATTTTGCGGCCATTGATACCTGGCCACACCCTTCCTATATACGAATAAATTACTTCTCCTCCTTCTCCTCCTACTACTCCTCCTTGTTCTGTTGTTAAGGCTGTGTACTCGAAAGTGTTGGGAAGGTTGATCGCGCCGCGCCATCAACAGGCGTTTCTGCGCCTAATTATGTGCTTAGAACTAGATGTCGCCAGCAATGGTTTCGCAGTTCATTGTATAGCGTAGCCTTCCTCTGAAGTGTGTTTAATGGCATTTTCGGCAGGTCGTTTCAGAGAGCTCCAAGCTTTAGTGCGATCATGAGTGGGCTCCGATGGCGATGACGAAGCCAGATTATCGCTAATACACCCGCCCGTTCTAGTAATACAGCTACTCTTGTAGTGCAGCCAGAGCACTGTGAAACGACCGGACGTGGCGCAGTGAGCCATGAGATGCTGTCGACACCCTAGGTGCCTTAGAAGCATGACATAATGGGCAAGTTGGTTTCCCGCTGTACTCGGGAAGAGCTATCAACACTCGTCGTCGTCCCCTTTTAGCCATTCCCGCAACCTGCGACTGCGCTGTTACTCTACTAGGCAGCTGTCCGATTGCCTGGTGACACTGGCGGTTGCACCTCGATCTCGGAATAGAGACGACGCAGGTTTGAACCTAGCTGGCGCGCATGTGCTCGTTTATCAGTTATTTATTTAATCGTGACGACGCTCACCGTTACCGTGGTAAGTGTTGCGGGTTACATTCGCTCATTCACACATTTTCAGTGACCAAGCTGTCACTTGTAAAGCGAAGGATATTAGTGAAGTGGGCTTCTCCCCATAAAGCCCGTTATTGCGGCGAAGCCTGCTTTGACGGACGATATTATAGGGCGCTTAAGAAGCATGTAGAGCTGTGTTTCGAACCACTTCGCTATTGCAGACCACAAAAACGTCCAGAAAATTTTGCAGAGTGCGTGTTATGGTAATCACGAAGTCTAATCGCGATCAGTGATAGGATAAAGACTGAAAGGCCAACTGCAAAAAAAAAAAATTCACTCTGGCAATCAATTTAAGTTATGAATGAGTTGTCCGATGATATAGTCCGATGATATTTAAGCATTCGCGCGTGGGCAGGAGTTCCTTTCCGCTAGGTTTCTAGGTTTCTGTCTTGATTTTCGAATGGTTAAAAGAGAATCTGTTACCTGACTTGAGGGTATTAATCATACAAGCCCCCAATAATGCTTTAGACGTAATGAATGCCGCTCCGTTTTCGGAAGGGTCCCGTCATCACGAAAGGCTCTTTGACAACCTTGCACCGTTGCGCGAAGCAGATTGCAAACGCAGCTTTTACGTGCAGTTTATGTGTACGAACGTGCCAGAGAAATATGGTCATTTCGCGGACAACTCTAATGATGTTCCACGTTAACCGCCGCGGGGGCTTAGTTGCTTTGGTGTTACGCTGCTAAGCATGAGGTCGCGGGATCAAATCCCGGCTGCGGCGACCGCGTTTCAATAGGGGGCGAAATGCAAGAACGCCTGTGTGCCGGGCATTCGGTGTACGTTAAAGAACCCGAGGTTATCGAAATTATTCCGGAGTCCCTCACAACGGCATGCCTCATAATCAGATCGTGGTTTCGGCACGTAGTATCCCGGAATTTAATTTGGATGCGTTAGCATTTTTAGGATACTTCACGCGTTTTCCGGGGGCTAATTATCTATGTATGTTTGTGTCTACCCGCTTTCCCGCCTATCTGGGTCTCCGTGGTCGAATGGGTAGCGCATCAGGTTACTGTGCTAAGGGAGCAGGGTTCGAAACCAACCGTCGGACCAACTTTGGTCTCTGAGCACGTAGCAATGTGCACGTATTTCCGGTCTTCGACGAATCTGTTTCACGCCGACATGGGTCGCCGTAGATGCGTGACTGGGTAGGTAGCGCTGTTCGAAGAAACACTTTGGCACCGACTTGGAGCACTGGGCATGGGCCACTCGGTCATAGCTGGTCTTCAAATGAACCTCTTTGATGGTCACTTGGGTCTCTGGGTATGTGCCAGTACGCGTGTGCCACTCTTCGATGAACGTCTTTGATGCCAACTTGGTTCACTAGGTAAGTGCCGCTCTATAGAACGACGAAAAAGATCCGTTAAATTTATCCGATGCTGAGGGTAAATGAGCTCACGTCACAAGGATTCCTCAAGGACAGCAACCCGACGCCTTAGCAGGTCGCGCCAAAAATACACTTGGTATGCGCCACTTTTCAGTGATCACGTCTTTCACGCCGACACTTAGCGCGCTGCGTCATGAATGCACTGGGTATGTGCGTTCTTCATGAACCTCTTCGCCAACTCGACTCACTGAGCATGTGCCACTGAGTGTGCGGGAAGCGTGGGAACAATTCTCAGCGTATGCAGGCACCAGCGGCTCACCACGCTTCTCGTCTCGGAGGCCACGCGTGGACTTTTCGGCAGCGCAACTAGATGGCGCAGCTTGTTTAAAAAGAAGCGCGATATTGGAGCCCGGTTGACGGATGACGCATTTCTCAGCGTTCGCATGCCCCCGCGCGCCATGCATTTCGGAGGCCACGCATAGGCTTTGCGGCGGCGGCGCTGGGTGGCGCTTCATCTTCTTAGAGAAGCGCCAAAGAGGAATCTCGCTGCAGTACACGCCTTATACGTAACTCGTTTCGGCGGTTGTAGTACGTTGTCTCGCCTTATTGGTTCAACGCTAAACGCATTACCCTCGACAGTTATCGTGAGATCGGTTCTGCCGAATTCTTTTTTTAACGTTCCACGTTCGTTCTATGACTGTTAGTGGCTCTGATTAACAATCCCAAGACTCGGGAGATTTGGTACTGATGCAGGTAACTACAGTCGGGTACAACTTTACAAGGCAGTGGCATTTGCCCCTCAAAAGCGGATGCACGTTTGTCTCCACCAATGGGTGCGCACTCTAGACTGAGGTCATGAGCCGGACGGTGACCCCACCGACGGAGAGCATGGTCGCTCGCACTTCGAACTGCGCGGGGACTTTTGAGCGGGACTATTTTTTTTTTTTCAATCGCGGAGGCTGCCGCACTTAAGTCATGTGGGCGGGGCCTCACCTGCCTTCTTAAGTTGTGCCCGTCTATAGCTTCCTCTGCTGCATATGATATAGTCTTAACTCAGAAACACAAGTGAGTCAACACAAACCACTGGCATTCAGATGTTTTATCCAAAAAATGTGTACAAGGAATACAAGATCAGACAGGTGTTTCGGGCCTCGTCGCAGAAGAGGCGACAGTGTACTGCGTGAAAAAATAAATACTACACACCCTACACAAGTGAGCTACAGCCTTTTGCAAAATGCCCGTGAGGATTTGAAACAAAATTGTTTTTTGAATGTCCAACCTCGGCCCGCCTGTGTCGTATAAGTACTTGGCACAGTGGTCGCAGTCACGTTTTCCTTTCGCTGTGTTGTTAGCAGAAGCAGATTGACAGGCAACAGACGCATAGGGTAAGACCAAGGTTGTCATTCTCAAAAAAAGAGAGAAAAAACAACAACGAGAGAACGAAAGTATTGATCGCGCAAAAAGTGGCAGAACGGGCTGATTAGAATGTAAGATATCTTATATATAGGCACGAAGTGACGTGAAGTGTGTGTAAGCGTAGCTTGTTTATTATTTGCATCTAAATTATCCAGAATACGGCATACAGAAGCAGAAACGTGCATACTCGAACCGTGTGTCGTCTGCTGGGCGTGACCTGACGACTAGCAGAAGTGAAGACTTTTGACGAAAGCTCGAGCGGAAATTCTTTGATATTCTACGCAACATCGAAAGTTCATTATTGAGGCGAAGACTATTGATAGAAGGTCGCAAAACGTTTTCTATCTGTTCGATACACTGTTTTAAGTAGTTTATTTCAAACGATTCCATTGAAGCTTTCACAAATTGAGTGTTATCTGGTGCTCGTGCAAAGGTCTCATTATGTACATTACGAAGCGCAGTTGGGGTTAGTTTAGTAATGCTGAATGAGCGTATCAAGGACGAGCGAGTTTTCAAATAATAGCTGTAGAGGAAACGTGTTAAGTGATACTCCCTGAGTCAGTTAAAAAAAATTAAAATGATAACTTCTCTAGTCTCAATTTGTAGGCCTAGTGTCACTTCGTGCCTAACTCGGATAGCATGACATTGTCATTGGAATGTCCTCCACAAGCGCTGTTAAGAATAAGAAGAATAAAAATAATAAAATGTGTCCGAATGTTTGCAATTCCGGCTCTCAAGCGCAGATTTATATCACCGGGTGACATTCTCAGGTGGGTTTTCAAAGAAAATCCCTCGGGAATCCTCTCAGGCGAGATCGGGCAAGCTCGCCACTATCCACAAACAGAATACATAAAAAAAAAAGATTAAAAGAACCATCGAAGCAATGGAACGAAGCACACTTGCAATGGTTTAAACATTCCAAAAAAATACAACACAACTTCACACACAAGAAACACGCTTACAAACCGCGGGCCACGCTAAAGAGTTAATCGAGATGTGTATTGAATGCCGCAAAGTTACTCAATAGTAAATTATAATAATAATAACCGAAAAAAATAAAATAGGACTAACCGAAATGCTAAGAGCTGACGATGGTGGGAAGGAGAAAACGGTGGACTTACTTTTTTTTTTATATCGAAGATGAGTGGTGATGGCGTTCGTGCTAATGTTTGCATTTGAGAGCGTCTGCTGCGCTGCAGCTGATGGCGAATCCAATGATAACGCCCTGCGCTCTGGCATATATAACTAGATGACGACTGGTGTGACGTTAAAAAAAAAAAAAGAAGTCAATGTTGACCGAAATGCTTCTCCAAGACGGAACATGATGCGTGTGCTGTCCATAAGATCACGCTTTTGACTGCTCAATGAAGCAGACGATAATTTCAGCTTTGAGAGAGGAAGAACACAGATGTTAAGTGAGCGTCGTCTGCTCCATTGGCAGACGGCACCATACTGCAAGGAGTTCCAGACGAGACGTATTCAAAGGTTGCACCACTGTTGACGTTATTCGCTCGAGTAGGAGTTCGCAACGTAGTTTTTTTTTTTCTTTTCGAACTGCCGACAGTGGACATTGCATTGCGCGGTATGTAGGTATTGTTCCAGACGACACATGCGTATTTTTGAGTCGTAGGCGAAAGCGGCACTATGAATTAAAAAAAAAAAGCTGTAAATGCAGGTGGCGCTCGTGTAAGCTACACTCGCCTTCACCACAAGATCTGGAAAGAGCATAAATAAGTGATAAGACAAATGGATGTGAATGGAGCAGACTATCTTCGCAGCCGGCAGCGATAGATGTGCCTGACATGCAATCTTACTAGAATCTTTCTGAGTTTTCAAGAACTGAAGAAAAATAGGACTGTAACAAATAGTTCGAGGCAACTCGCAGCGACGCGTTATAAAGCCGTGATTGACATCTTTAAGGTACTATTGGCAAGAAAATTAAACGCAGGCCATTAAAGCTCGTAATAAAGAATCATTTGGTTGTGTTCACTGTCCTTGCCAAACTGGGGATGAGGGCGTCCCTTTTTTTTTTTTTTTTTTGCGCGACTGGGGTGTATGTACCGGTTGCCTTTTATCATCGATACACCGAAATACGAAGAGCAGCTTGTTTTTCCTTTGATATGTACTGAAATGTAAAAAAAAAAAAGAACTGTGACCACCTACTTACAACTCTTCAGCTATTTGCTCTTGTTAAGATTACTTCTTTTCCGCCATTTACTTATGGACTTTATAGATCGCATCCAGTATTCAGCGAACTTATAAACAGCAACGATTGCTCGGGGAGCCTTGCAAAGTTAGGTTAAGCATTTCTAAAATCCCCGTTTCTTAAAGAAATCTTTCGTAACACTGCTGCACAAGGTTCGAGAAAGCCGCCGACGTTTTTCAGGGTTCATAAACTGAAACAAGCTTTTGACAAAACTGATCCGGCACCATGCGTCTGAATTAGTGGTGGCCACGTGAATGAAGTCGTTCGTTGACGTCTTCGAACAGTTTTCGTGCTCTTTTTCTTTGTTTCTATTTCCTGGTGGTGCGCCCTTGCAGTATATTTGTCTTATTCGTATAACGTACCTCTCGCAATACGGGACTGGTTTCCGTCCAGCAAAGTTGTTTTTCTTCTCTCCACGAATATGTGGACGGTTAGCAAACCTCCTGATGTCCTAGTGCCGCACGACCGCTTGTGACCTGACCTGGGCACTGAAAATCGACCGTACCCAAGACTCTGCCGCACAGTCCCGCGTGTCACGTGACCGACTCCTATCCAACAGGAGCGATTCGTCTCTTCCTGGTCAAGGAGGGAACTGCGACACGTTCACTCGTCGACACGTTGCCGTCGCCAGTCTACCACGTGAGCGAACGCTCATCTCGAAACGTAACTATTCCAAACGCTCGAATCACGTGCGTTGTCTACACGAATTCTTGGAGAATCGACAAGATTGGATTAAAAGGACGAGCGCTACTCGACTATGGACGGCAATGCGAGGGCAGTGAATAGCATTGTCGGGTTATGAGCGTGAAGGTAGGTCGTAAGCCGCAACGCGCCTTCGGTGTGACGATTCGAAAGCTGTTAACAATTTTTGTTTGTTTCTTTTTGCCTTAGTCCTTAACGCTCGGAGGGTGGCGGTGGTTTGACTTTGTATTCGTCGTCGTCGTCGTCGTCATCATCGGTGTGGTTGGGTGGGCTGCATGGTGCTTATGGTCGACTCAGGGGCGCCGCTACGCGGCGGCGTTCAGCACTTGTAGCGGGAGCACTTGGTTGTGTCGACGCTGACGGCCGCGGACTTGAACACGCCCACCTTGTTGTTCATCCAGCCGGGCGCGAACTTCTCCATTACCCTGCGACAATTGAAATGACATAAGGCTAATGCATATAAATGAACGAGCAAGTCAATAAATGCAGACAAAAAAAGCTGTTGATACAATTTAGCGTCTTCAAGCAACACCGTGTGGGGAACGCCATGTCAAAGGCATCTTGGTTTAGCTTTGGCCAGAAAGAGAAACACGATGAAGGAAAGGCAGGAATGTTAACCAAGACCGTGCATCGTTAGCTACCAAAGGGGGATATGTATGCAAGAAAAAGGAATGATAATAAAGAGGCAATCAGTGACAACACACTCGCAGACGAACGTTCAGTGATAGTCCCAGACGGTCGAACAGTCTGGTTGCCTTCAAAAAGCGCAATATGACGTTTACGGCCTTGTGCATGCTAGAGTGCTTCCGCCAAGGTCCCAGGATCTTTTCTTACGATAGTGGTCTGTCATCTAGGTGGCTGAGTGTAGCTCCCATAAAAGGTCGTTGACCGTAGGAAAATGGTAGAATGACAAGTTTACAGGTAGGTTCCATACATTGAGCCTAAATTGTTGTCCTCGAACATTTTTGCATTCCTGCACCGGAAGCAGAGGGCTTTTATAAGTGCTCTTTCTCTCTTATTGAACAATGGAAGTTGCTCTCGGAACATTCTTGAGTGGTCCTGTTCGCACATTGTAAAGTAGGCTGAACAGTGGAGGAACGTTTTAGGTGGGCGAATAGGAGCACGCAGAAGTGCTTCTAAAGCGCTCCAACGTTGCTGTTAGAGCACCTTTAAGTGTTATAGTGGGCGAATTGGCGGACGCGAAAGTGCTGCGAAAGAGCTCCAACGGCGAGTGCCGTTTGCAAGTGCCTCTTGGAGCTTTAACGTTAAGTGTTTATGTTAAGAGTTTTAAGTGCTGTTGGGGAGCACTTTGAGTGCTCCTGTTTGCATACTTTCAAGTGGGTGAATACAAGCATTCAAAAGTGCTTCGATAGGGCTCCAACGAGGGGTAACGGAGTTACCGCTCGGCCTGACGGTTTGTCCGGAGCGTGCACTCACGTGAGCAGCGCCGACTTTCCGCGCACGTTGCTGACGGCGTCTCCCAGCTCGCAGATGATGCGGTTCATGCACTCCTCGCTCTCGACAGCGGCCCGGTAGATCTTGAAGTACCGCTCCAGCCGCTCGGCGTAGTCTCCCAGGTGTGCCCGGCTCGCGTCATCGATGGACCGCTTCTTCTTGCCGCTCAGGCTGGTCACCGTGGGGATCAGCAGGCCAAGACCCGCCAGCGCCAGCAGTGGCATGATGACCGAGCCCAGGCCGTAGTACCTGAGAACCACAAGGGATCGAGGTTCGTTGCACTGTCACTCCTCCTATTTGCGGCCCATTACTTAGTCTTTTCTTTACTCGTGGTTTACTACAGTGTTGAGTTCGTTATTTTGGTTATTGCTTAGGTTGTTCAGGGCCCTGCTCATGTCTAAGAAGTGTCTGTACATAGCATGGCGTTGAGTTGGACAGAGCAGCACCTTTTCTAGCTTACCATTATAGCCTAGAACTTTGTTTAGCGTTCATATTGTAGTTCACACCCTTGGTCTCTTCGTGATTAGATCCCAACTTCGTCCAGGACCTTGTTCAAGTCCTGAATAAAACGACGGCAACGATATGAGGACGTCAGGATTTTGTCCAGCTTCTCTTGTTAAAGACCCTCGCGTTGGACCTGCATAGTTCAGTTTGTGATTTCACACTCCTTCATTTCAACATTTAGACTAGCTGCATGGCCTCAGTCGTTTACGGTCATCTTTTGAGCCTTGTTGAGGTATTTATTTTGGTCTCTTCTGAGGACCCTGTTCTTTATTTCGTGTCCTTGTATAGACCGTTGGTGACGGGTGGAACTCGTTAATGGGCTACTTTTTCGCGATACCGTGTAGCTTCAGTGGAAGGTGCGCGATGTGCGTGATACTGGATAATGAGCAAGTGATGCTCAGACGTTGAGGGACACGCGGCTTAGGGGCGCGTTCGCGTAACTCTTCCGATTGGCATAAAGCAGCTCTTGCTTCCACTCCAGAGCCACATGATCTTCTTACAGAGCTTAGACCATCGAGCTATACCGTATATGCTTCGAAACGGGGCACGCTCCGCTTCCAGAAAGAGATATTTGTACGTCGTCATAACGATAGCTGGACTGTGTGAGCGCGCGTGGTAATATGCTTTAAAACAGTAGACAGAGAGGAGGAAAAAATCCAGAGGGGGTATACTGAATATAATAAAGTTTTTTACTAGTGCTACTACTACTACTATGCGTTTTGTAGCCGCTGGCTAGAAATCCGGACAAGACGTGCTATGCAACTTCGATTGAAATGTTCGAGGCTTACGAAAAGCCTTTAGTTGAAGCCGGGGGAAGTGCGTCAGTAGCACCGGAAAGGAAAACGAGCAGAGTGGAAAGGAAAACGACCTTCGTCCTCCAGTATTTGGCACTGTTCTCTAGTATGAATATGAGCAGGAGAGATACTTTAATGGAAACTGAAGGTGTCTGCCCTGCTGCATGCAGGGCTTTCTACTTCACAAGGGCGCCGTGGTAGGCTAGCTTCCCATTGTAACTGTTTGCCTGAAAGTGTGAGTCACGTTTCTAAGTTTGAGATACTATTAAGAAAAGGTAAAGACAAGGATGCACGAAAACTAATGGAGGCTCATCACAATATGAAAAGAGGGAATGCCTGTGGGAGTGACACCTCGACATCGCTGTGAAGCTCTGAGATATCCATCCTGTATCGTGCTGCTGCTTATTAATGGTTGCTTCCGCCTTTATGTTTGCGTAAGCGCACAATGAAGTGCGCCGATATAGGTATTTTCAAGCGAAGCAGACACTGAGTTCTATTAAGCTCAGGTTTATTATTGTGTGTGTGTGTGTGTGTGTGTGTGTGTGTGTGTGTGTGTGTGTGTGTGTGTGTGTGTGTGTGTGTGTGTGTGTGTGTGTGTGTGTGTGTGTGTGTGTGTTATTTATATCTTGAATCAGCAAGAAACTTGCTATTCCGCATGAGGTGTTCGAAAGAGCAGGAGAGTATAGTATCGGGGTGCAGTGTATTGGGGGGGGGGGGGGGGGTTGGGGGGAGGGGGTTGGGGGAGGGGGGATGACTGACCTCTTGGACGTGTCGTAGCTTCCCTGGAAGGACGGTGATGGATAGGACCCTCCTCCGCCTCCGCCTCCTCCGTAGTGGCCCGTGCCGGGCTGGGCGTACTGCGCATACTGCTGGGCGGCTGCCAGCTGGGGTCCGTACTGCTGCGCCAGCTGACTCAGGTGGGCGTACTGCGCTGCGCCTGGGTGGTTCGAGAAAACCGCGCGGAAACAGAAAAACAGGGCTCGCCTTCGCACTCGCGCTGTCGAAGCACCGCAAACGCGGCAGGCGGCATCTTGCAAGCGCAGTGTATACGTATCGCATTGAGTATTTCCCCAGGAGTTCGTCAGACCGCGCTGTCGTAGGAGAGCGCTCAGACTAGCCTTACCAAAATATTTCTTCCGAACAATGGCCGCAATAGATCGCTTCGTCACCATTGATGCAGTTGTCGTGCCTGGCCGTTCTGCACGAAGTTTACCCTGACGTATGTCGCGACGACGCCTGCCCGTCCTGTGGGCAGACCTCCACTCTAGCACACATGCTCTGGGAGTGCGGGTCGAGATACCCCAAGTTCAGCAAGGATGAGTGGGACTCGCTTCTGCGTAGCCCCGCTCTAGACAAGCAAATCCTGGCTGTCCGGCGTGCCCGCGACCGGGCCGGTGGGCTAGACCTGCCGGTCCCGACGTGGGACTAGCCGGGTGCGCGACGAGTTCGCGTCCTCGCCGGACCTTCAATAAAAGTTATTTCACTCACTCACCCCTCACGCTCGGTCACACGCTTGGCCAAAGGCCGCGTCGTGCTGAATGCGCCGGCTCTCATCAGGACATTGAAGCTAAGTAGTGCTGGAGGAGTATTCCGTAAGTGTCCATTTCGTCTGCTGCTGAAGTTCTGATTGGCTGGGCTGGGGTACATGTCAGAAGGAGACAGGCGCTCCCAGCCAATTAGCACTTCAGCCGCAGACGAAATGGACATGTCCACAAGGTGTACACTTACGGAATACCTCCCCTGGTCCCCTGCCAGTGCTTGGGACGGTAACGTTAAGCGTAACGGTGAGTGTTTATTGTTGCCGCGGAATGGGCTGGCGTGTTTCGCTTTAGCAAACAGCGTACTTTCGTTTAAAAGCGCACGCTTCCTTAGCGAGAAGTTTAACCTTGAAGCAAGTCGAGTGCGCACCCGAAAATTGCTTGTACCCGGTTCTGTCGACCGGTAACCGGTGACAGCGAATGCCGAACCCGCGTCCTTCCGCAACCCAGACGTACTCGCAGCTCCCCTATTGAGAGTTCTCTGAACTGAGGAAAGGGTAGCCCGTCCTACACTGTTGCGACTAAGTTCCGGGGTAACCCCGCCGCATCGTCCACTCACTGGGTCCGTAGTGTCCGCCACCCTGGGCGGCGTACGCCTGCAGCTGCTGCTGGTAGCTGGCGGCCGCGGCCGCGTTGTAGGCGGCCGCCGCGGCGCTCGAGTCGTGCTCGTAGCCCGAGGAGGAGGGGCCCCCGTCGGCGGAAGAGCCGTAGCCCGAGGAAGACGAGGCGCTGGCCGACTGGTCGTAGCCGCCCGACGACGACGAGGAGCCCGACGAGCCGCTGCCGGGTGCCGAGACGCCCGCATAGTTCTGCGCTGCACTCGCCTGCGACAGGGTAGAGACACATGAATAAGCATTGATTGATTGATCGATTGATTGATGATTGATTGATTGAGTTACCAGTTCACAAGCAGAGAGGCAGATAGATGTAAAGCAAGTGGTACTCACACTAGAGAGCATCAGGACAAAGGTAAGCATGATTCACTGGCTAGGTAACCTTGCAAAATAAAGCAGCGGTAGGCAGCATGCTAGATTACGATATGTACCACGTAAGTAGCTCAGACAGGTCTAGGTGACTAATTTGCCGCCAGTCCTATTCGAAGGGCACGACATTGGCGATCATCATCATCATCATCATCATCGCATTACCACCATCGAATGTCCAACCCGTCGTTGTCCGATCCTCAAGTGACGCGCATCATACCTGGTATTCGGCGTCCGAGGCGCTGGAGGCCTGCTGGCCGCTGTTCTTAGACACTGGATAGTAGTAGTAGTACAGGTTGCTGTTGGGGCTCGCCTGGCTGTGGTACGTGTTGCTTGACGCGGCCGCCTCGTAAGCGCCCGCCGAGCCACCCGCCGAGCCGTAGCTGCAATCGAAACGGCGAGAATGTCAAACAAAGTATCGTGGTAACTGGAATGCACGTATATGTTAGCCTCAATGCGTATACCATCGGTGAAAACAGAATATTCGATATGTTTGTCAGTTTTGAGAAATTCAGGGAAGGTACAGGTAATTAGTAATAATAATAATAATAATAATAATAATAATAATAATAATAATAATAATAATAATAATAATAATAATAATAATAATAATCAGGTCAATAGGTGCCCATACAGTAGATATGGCGAAACTATAGTATGCAGAAAGAAACTTGGGCAATCCATGAATAGTGGTCTTGGTTAGGTGACTGTGAAATAGCCCTGGCCGGTGGAAATACACGACGCCGTCAGATCTGATAGCGCATTCCACCTGATTTACAGCGCGCTGGTAGTAGTTCAAAAGTGTGGGTTGCTATGGTAACTTGGCAAGCTGTAAACCACGATTTCTTTTTTCTCTTTTTGCTCGAGTCCGCACCTCCAGTGTCACGGACTGCCATGTATTCCACATAAATAAATAAATAAATAAATAAATAAATAAATAAATAAATAAATAAATAAATAAATAAATAGATAGATAGATAGATAGATAGATAGATAGATAAATAAATAAATAAATAAATAAATAAATAAATAAATAAATAAATAAATAAATAAATAAACAGGGAAAATGTTGAAAAAATCAGGGAATTAAAAAATGCCAGGGTAGCAGACACCCTGAGCCTTTTAAAGAGGAGATCTGTAGGTGAGTACCGAGCTCTGTCGCGTCCACCCTGCGTGCCGCTACCGGGGCGTGCAGGAGGGGTGCACGCCGGGTTGCTATGGGACACGTAAAAGTTTTCTGCAAGAATTACTACAGGGATGAAAAGATGCGAAATGAAGTTGAAGGAACGCTAGCGTTTGCGATCGTTCAACTAACCGAGGAAATTAATTTGTCCAGCCCTCGTGCTCGCGGCTTCGGACGTTCTTGCGGTGTCATTTAGGACCCCTTCTATTTGTAAAGCTCCGCGAAATCGTGTCTTTCTAGCCGCATCAATGCAGCGCGTGCTGCCATGAATGCGAATTACCATTCGCGATGATAGCGCAACATTCTGTCTAAAATGAACAATGTGTAAAGCCGCGAAGTCGTTTGAAGTCATAAAGTCGAGAGCTGGGCCAGTTGGTGCCATGGCAGCCCACAATATTGACCTGCTACCTGACGTGACTGAATGTGAAAAAAAAAGCGAAAATATGCAGCGTACACAATCGAGAAGACGACGGGACAGGCTGAAACTATGTGAAATTTTATTACGGGAAATAAACATATGACCGCCGGCTGTCCTTCGGCGCATGCGCGAATACCATCGCAAAACAAACTCGAGAAACCATAATCCAGAAGCAAATCACCCGATATGCTACCACTCGAGAAGCGTAATTCCTTGTCACTGAGGCTTAAGGACGTCGCGCTCACGCACTTGTTATAATATGCCTAATAATAATAATAATATAATATAATATGCCTGCAACATTTCTCTCTCTGCTTTTGTCTTTCCACGGTCCAAAATACTGCAACATTCTAGCCTCGTTCCGTCGTCTTCTTCCTTGTGTGCATTGCGTGTTTTCGCTAGTTTTCACGTTCAGTCGTTTGAATCCAGAATGTCAAAGTTTAGCCAAATCCGCGTGCTACTCACCGCGCTGGCTGAGCCGCCATGCTTGCTCAGCTCCAGTATGCACTAGGGCCACAGTTCACTCCAGTATTTCTTTATTTTTTTAGAGAGCTCTGTAAACTCACCGCAAGGTTTTAGTGTGAACAAATTTGAGGGTGCTCGCTCGTGCACATCTTCGCGGACCGTATTCGTACAGCGGTGAAAACCAGTGCACGGAGTTGGAAAGAAGCAAGCGCCACCGATGCTGCCACATTTATTGGGAAACGCTGGCATCGTAACCCGACTCTCGGAAATGCTAGCTAGCGCCTCGTCACTCCGCCTTTACGGCACACACATTAGTCGCTCTGCTGCAATTGATGTCTATGTATGCTAAGTGTTTGTGCAGTGATATCACCCGGATGTTCTTTCCCTTCATGAGATGCGTCACGTCCGCTGCTTTTATGGAAAGAAGAACTTCTAATCCTATTTTGTGAAAGAGGGGGGGGGGGGGGGGAGGTGTTCCTGTTGTACTGAATAGGGGCTTGCGTTCCGTGCCTCAAACTAGCATGCATTCTAATATCTTACATAAATATGTGTACACACACTTGCCAAGTCGGATCACTCTTATGCAGCAGTACCGCCCACTGGGCAACCAAAATATTTTTGATGCCTTCGTCGGCAGCTTCAGGCGCCAGTACAACGTATAGGCTGATTGTTATAGATAGATATGAATGGATATGCGATAGTTATAGTAAAACCTGATTTGCTCAAGCAGGCTGAGTGACTATTTGTCGCCGGCCTTTTGTAAAGGGGAGGCCATGAGAAATTATGAACTACCATCGTCGTCCTGCGCGTGCTAGAAATCGTGCCCATAAAGTAATCTACGCCCCCTGTTGGACCCTAAATAATATTACTATTGTAGCGAAGGATACGAACGCCATAGTGGGGCACGCCTTTACACTATACTATAATTCATCCTTAACAAAAACGATAAACAAATGCAATCTTCTGCAAGACTATAATGTGCATTTCTTGCTAGGATCCCTTCTAGACTACGGCGCTCTCGATTAGAAATGGAATCACTATTCTAACGTATCTTCTCATTCACATTTCATTTTGAAAACGTTTTCGTTGCCGGGAATGTTTAGTAATGTTGTGTTTATATTAGTTGTACAGCCATGACTCGCAATCAATTTTTATGCATGGATGAGGGAATGTTATGATATGTTGTGCTGGTCATCTTCCCAGTCACACCGATGCGATGTAGCTATTGTGCAACTAAATGTTGGCGACGTAGACAAAAATAAATAAAGAAGGACCGTCTGGCAAACATCCAAGAATTCATCGGAGATTCTCATAAAAATAAAAACTAATGCCGTATCTAGGCCGTAATGGGTCCCCTTGAAGTTGGCTTCTCCTGACAATGAGGCAGTGTGCAGAGAAGCACGCTTCTCGGCTTAGTCACGGTTTTGTGAGGGCTGTCTAGGTTCTGAAAGGGACTTGAGGCGACGTTACATCGATTAGGTCGCTTAAAGCGTAACATTAACATCCTCTCTAGGGCCATTATAGCGAGAAAAAACTGCAGTGCAATAATATTTACAAATAACTTTTCTAAATACATTACGTTTTGGTGCTGTGCGAAGACGCGCACCATTTGGCGGTTTGAGTGGCACACCTGTGAATCCCGTCACTGGTGTAGCGAAGTGTTAGGCCACGATAGGTTTTGTAGTTATTTATAGCGAATAAAAATATAGGTTCTTCTGTAACGCGAGTTATGATGCGATACGCGCCCTAGTTGTGGCGCGCACGTGAGAGCTTCGTACGACAACGATGTATTAACGGCTTTGGCGAAAACGAATCCCCTTGTCGACATGTTGGCTCCGCACTGACGCCTTCTGCGCTCGCCTGCTATTGATCGATTCAAGTAATCGTCTTGTGATAGTTTACGTAGCGTGGTCGCAGAGCTTTAGCTGGGGCGTGTTCAGGCGTTACTCTTCAGTAGGAATCAAGAAGTGCGTTTGTTCACGTTGTCGATAAGTGTTGACTGGAGCATTGAGCTTTTAAATTTTAAGATATATATTTCTTGGAAGTGGTGCTAAGCACGGGATTACTGCTTAAGGGGTGTGACGTCACGAATGCTCGGGTTAAATTCCGCATGCGGGACGTGCGCCGTAGTGTGAATAATTACAGGGTAATTAGTGGAACTTTTCTCAATCAGCTATTGCCACACACAGATTTATCGTGTGAGTTGTGTCCGCCTACTCGAGCAAGTCAGCTGATGTGGCCTAATTGCGGTAACAGGGGTCGAACAAGAAATGTCTGCGTCATAGCGAGACTTTGGCTTCTGGCAACAGTTCTTGTTCGACTGGTGTTACCGCAAATAGGTCACATCCGCTGGCTTGTATTCGTCACAGCGAAACTTTGGCTTCTAGCACCAAGTCCCCTTGCCGAAATGTTGGCTCCACCGACATTCCTTGTGCGGACATTGCTGTTCACTTCAAGCCTCCATTGCATGGTGAACTTGTATCTTGTTACATTTGCGCTACGTGCCACATTTTTTTTCTTTAATGTATGTCTTCTCTAAGAGAGGTCACCTGGCATATCTGTGAGGAGCTTGCAAAGAGCTCCGAGGGAGTTATGTGGTCAGAAAGAGGAAGACTCACCCCCCGGCTCCCGCTCCGGAGTAGCCGGAACCGGAAGTTCCGTACGGCGAAGAAGGTCCGTACGCAGACGACGGAGAGCCGACCGAGGGCGAGTACACCGGGTGGCTGGACGAAGCGGCGGCGCTGAAGTCGTCCCTCTTGGTCGACGTCGAACTGGACGAAGACACGACCGAGGTGGACTGCGAAGACGGAGACGACGAACCCGACGACGATGACTGCGACGAGGATGAAGAGGGGGACGCCGCCAGCGACGCACCCAGCAAGCACAGGAGCACAGCGGCTCTCGTCATCGTGGCGCACCTGAGGGAGAGAGAGAAGACCGCGGGTTAGCAGTCGACAAACAGGCACGAAGCTAAGAAGAATAGCAGACGACAGGCTTAGTCTGGAGGGAGCTTGAGTAAAGCTCGTTCTGGACAAATATTAACCATCTTTTTTAAGGAAGGTCTGATCAGAGCGCGAGACTTGGCCACGCATTTTCGTGACTAGTTGGTATAGCGACAATAATGCGCAAAAATTGTGACTGGCGAATTGCAATAGTAAGCAAGATGACAACATAAAATAGGATGACGAGAGACAGCTTAGATAACAGACGACCATTGCGAATATGAGAAATTGACGTCTGGTGAACTGAATTTTAGAATACCTAAGACGCAGTCGGGCCGGGTACCTGGTCTAACGAAGGTGATTGCACTAGGACGCCAAGGCCAGGTCACATGGAGCTTCATTTCGCAAACATAAGAAAACAAGCGTTCGTTGTTTAATATTTGTTTTCGGTGTGCCCTTTCAGCAGGAGGTAATACTGCCTAACCTCTGTATTATATATAAATGGCCCAAAACCCTATGCAATCAAATGATGTGGACCACTCAGGCATTTCCGGTACGATGCCTAAGTTGTTTGCGTCTTTCGTGTTGGTTTCCTTTACGCCCAATTTAGTCCTCATTATGATCAGCTACAATATCGCCGAGCTCGCTGTTTTTATAAGGTCATTTTGATTTCACTCAATGCTTCTAGGCTGGTATCGACCACTCGACGTGTAGACTGCACAGTGCGCTTTTTCCACTTCCCTGAACGCAGTGCATGACTGGGGCATGACAGAAACTCCCAGATATCATTGAACCAATGTTGCAGGGCGATGAGTTCACTCAGCGCCTTTAGGTTTCACACATGCGTCCTTGAATGCTGTTATATATGTAGACAGATGTTTAAGTTTTGTTTTACGTCTGCTATAGGTACGCTTATATCCGCATAACCGTTATTGCGAATGTATTTTTTTTTATACTGCTAGAAGTTGCATACCGTAATCTGCGCTGAGAACATAAAATGTATATCTATATGTATTTTTTTTCCCCTGTAACCCCTAATTTCCTTTTTCTGCCTTCTTAGAGAGCACGTACCTTCGCCAAGCCAATTTTTGAGGCTTTGTGTCTGTGTCCCTCACATCGCATCATGTATATCTTTAGCTGTGATGTCAAATAAAGCTTTGACATGCATCCACAATGCCGTTATGAGTGCAGTACAGCTCAAAGAACCTTTAGAAGAAATGGCCAGATTTCTGGCTGCAATGTGGGAAAGTAATTCAACAAATGCTAATTCGAACAAAAGTTTCACATCTTACGAATATGGTCCTTTTCTAGAAGTGGTGACTAAGGCCACATGCGAGAAATCATACATACTGATATTGTGCGTTATACGCGAAGTCTCGCTGGAAGTATTGCGGTTAACACTCAAGTATTCTATTACCGGGGCCAAGTGAAACATTTAAGCGCTTCGAAAACACTTCGCTACAGCTGTTTCACTTGTGAAACTTAAACCTCATTATTTAGGTGTAAAATTCGGCAGGCCTCTAAATATACGATCTTCCTGCAGAACCGCTTAGTTCAACAGGTTGACTTGTTTGACTGCGAAAAATTGCTTGGTTTTCGCGGTGCCGTATAGTCCCAGTCCGTTCGTCGAGGCACATGTTAAACAGCTACGTTAGTTTATTGTTGTGTGTTTATGTTTTCTATAAGTATGTAACCTTTTTTTTTCACTTCTACACTACTTTCTGTGAGATACTGAGGCCGTGACCTGCATTATCTGTATTGAGTGCCCGTTTAAGAACTCCGGGTAATCGAAGTTGGTCCCATCTTCTCCCCTTCCTCCTCTATGTACAGCTTTTTCACAGCGCCTGCGTTACATTGCGACTTAAAACCTCGGCACTAAATTTGTGAGTGACACACGTGCTGTGGCAACATTAAATATGTGCACCCTTCTGGAATCTCCAACACGAAGGGCATGTGTTGACCGCGGCACTAGCGGGCACTGCCCTTTGAAAGCAGAATTTCATTTGTTGGAATGTCGTGCATGTGATCAAGATCACGGCGCGAGCATCCGGAAACGAGAGACTGCGTGACCTCAGCGCTAGGCGGAGCTATCGCTCGAATCGCAAATTTCTCATGAACCAAGTAAACTCCCGTTGACGGACACGAAAACCTCTAGACCGTGACGTCGCTTCAGGAAAAGCATAAATAAATATTAGAGCAGGTAAAAATGGTTCCGCTATAATGAATGGCGAAATTATTCACCGCGGAAAGAAATTAGCGCTGCACATTTAGTTATTGAAACGTTTACAACTGTTGTGGTAACACTAGCCAGAAATCATGTTGAAAAACAGCGCGTGCAAATAGCGACTGTCATGATATTCCAGAAGTAAAACTTGACACAGTTGCCTTCTTAAGGCCGGAATTGAACATCTTGTGGCTGCTTATATTGATCATTTGGCCGTAACTAACGATACGTGGCCTTTTAGTGCGAAGGGACATCGGGGGGTGTCATCAATGCAGTCTTGGACGAAACGAGGTTCGAAAGAACGTCACGTACACAGCTTGCGTGCAAGCATTCAGCAAAAAAGAAGAAAAAAGTAATAATCCCACACGTGGCCTTCGGAGTTCTCGAGTCAAATGTTTCGATTGGGGATTTAGGCCTTAATCGACAACGCACGAGTCTGAACGTTGAAGCCACACCCACGGCATAGATGATACCGTCGTGGAAATGCAAAAACATATTAAAGTGCGCCACATGAGCGTCAGCAAGGTTCTTTTTTTCAGGAGATAGGCGTGTCGGAGCCATAAATCCGTATCCGGTTCATGCGGACGGGGTTCGAACGCGTGACTTTCGTCAGATCGTTAATCACAATGAAAAAAAGAACAGCAAGAGCAGGAAAACGAGCACCAGGCCGCCCCTTAAGGAACGATGGTCTACGGCAGTTCGGTTTCGTTCGATCGAATTATCGGCTTCTTTTGGAATGTTCGCACGCTCCCTTGCAGCACTAATGTTTGAATAAACTATGCAGCGGCAGGAAAGGTGTGCGTGCGTGCGAAAGAAGAAATATGTTGAACGTATACTGGCACTATAACAGCGCCCGTTGAGGGAAAAAAACAAAACAAAAAAAACAGACAACGGCTGCAAAGGCATAGAAATAGGAGGAACGAAGAGGATGAGAAGGAAAAAGAGGACGAGGATGAGGAAGAGAATAACAAAAGAGAAAAGAAAAGAACGAGAAGGAACGGAAAAGCAGACGAATAAGAAGAAGGCCAAGAGCGCCATTATGTCTGGGACCTCCTCCTCTCCCTGGGAAATGGGCAAGGGCAGACAGAGGCGATGGCTTGGGCGAGGGAGAGCAAAATACCGGGTCTTCGCTTGGCGCCGCCGGAAATTTCGGAACTAGGTCAGTGTTGCCTCGCCGCGACCTGCGAGCGGTCACGCCTCGTGGATGGGACGTCCATCCTGACCTTGATCGTTGCGTAAGAACCACGAAGACAGAAAAGAAAGAAAGGAAGCTATCACGAGCCTCGCCAGCAATGCTAGCTACGAGCCGACCGTAAAATAAGCAACGTGGGAGAAGAAACTAGACAAACTTCTTTGAACTCCACCGCCGGGCCGTGGGAAGTGGAGACGGCGACCGTGTTCCGTGAACGCAGTTGTTTTGGATATCGACGGGGGCATGTTTGTCTGTTTTTCTTAGTGTAGTGCGTTTATATTTTGCAGTGTATGTCGCGTGTGTTTTGCAGTCTCTCGTCCGTATCAATTTTTCGTCTATAACTCAAGTCGGCGCCTACGGAGCGTTGTGTCGTCTGCTCTCGTTTCTTTCTTCTGTTTTTTAGTCCTCGCATTCTTCTGGACCAATGCCGATATTATCGTCTGTTAATCTTTCAGTTCAGGTCCTAAATGATTTTTTTCCTATGGAGGCTTGGATCGTGGTGGTGACTAGATGGTATTGTTCTGTATGCTACAGTTTAAAAGTAGCCGGTACTCCCTTTGCCGTGCATAAAAAAGATCGTATGTTTCTAGTTGAGTATATTTTCCTTGTTGATAATAACCTGCACTTTGCCTGTCCCTACTTTGTTATTGGAGCGCTTAGGAGGTGGTAACCAGAGAACTATCATGCTGAAAACAGCTGTTCCCTTTACGATTCTTCCTTCTTGGGTGTTTGTTAAAAAGTTATAAATTGCGCTACGCAGCTTTCCGCCTCATACTGATACGGAACAGCCGCCACTGTGTGGCTGCACTGAAGAGGAGGAAGCCGACGTGATATAGGGTCGCCATCTTGGCCTCCGTTGGCTTCCGTGTAAATAAATTGTAAATAGCCTTGGACATCAGCTACACGTAACGTTATTTGGTGAAGAAGCTGGATGACGTTGGCAAACACGAGTAAATTGAAGGCGCCGTCAGCAACGCAACTATGTTATCGCTTTTAGTAGTAGTCGTTTGATATGTGGGACATCTTTGTTTCACCTTTATATCAATTTACGTGGGCCAGAAATGGTGCCCTTTGATTGAAGACATGGCAAAACATGCTAATTGGTAGGAAATGACAGGGGAGACATTATGAATGAATTAATGAATAAAGCCTTTATTTTAAGGAAGGGGACTGCTCTAGGCCGCTGTTGGGGATTAGGCGGGAAACGAATGTGGGTTCCCGGATTGTTGGCTGAGGCACATCTTCATCTCAGTCTTTGATCTTCCGCTCTATGCATACTCAGGTGCATGTTCAGTTCCGCCGCTCTCGCATGAGATGGTCGACCCCTTCTACACTACTCGAAACAAGCCACTTTGTCTGCCATATGTCGCAATGGCTTTCTGTGTTTCAGGGTTAGTTTGTATTCTAATTCCTAATGTCTCCGTGCAGTAAATGTTGAATGTTGGATCTCCCTTATAAAAGACAGTCACTGGGTTATATTTCGACATCAGTTTGGATTTCGAGCAGTTGGCAGTGAAGTCCGTGCATAATGCGCTTCGGTGTTTTGTTTCTTTTTATGGTTCTGCTGGTGAAAGCGAGTGGAATTGGAGTTCAGCTACGGATCCGTTATTGCTTGCGGCTCAGTAGTCTTTCATTGTTTTCTTTTTTTCTTGTCAACCATGACGACAGACGTGCAGGTGCTTCAAATATAACGATATATTTACCGGGTGTATACAAGGCCAGCAGTACGTCCAGCAATGCTGTGTTGAGAAAAACGATTCCGGTGAGGAGTCCCATGTGGATGAAATTAGAGTTCTTGGATGAATGTGTGGAGTACGGATTCCATCCGATGATTATATTTATTTATATTTATGTTAGTACGTTTGGACTAAATCCGAGGAGCAGTGAATTCCAGCATCGGATGCTGAAGAGGGGAGATTATGGTGGTTTGTTTGCGTAAAAGTAGGGACAAGAGCGACTTTGGTAGGAAGTAAAAACTAATATCTATTACAAGTGGGGAAAATACAAAAAAAAAGGCTGCGACACAGTATGTAAACCGGCACTACAAGTTACGACGTTAAAGCCAGAAAACTGATAATACACGAATAAGGAATGGAAGTATGATAGAAGTCGAATAAACACTTAAGCCGTGCTCAAATGAGACCTAGCTGAAAGGAGCAGTTTACCAAGGTTCCGTTTGGCTGCGTAGTGCACATGCCAAAAGTACGCACGAGCGACAACGCCGCACCCTTCCTATCTTGGCATGAACGCAATGTTGGTTAGCACTCCACAATTTCAGTGTCTCAGCTGAAGATAATTGCGAAGGCGAAAATACGCTGCCCGTGCCACAAAGCAATGGCATTCGTATCCGCGTGCGTATCACGTAGTTTCTGGTTCAATAAGCACAGCAACTCTGACCAGCTGATAACTGCCAGAATTCAGTCATAGGAGAAGAAACGGTAAGGTAGCAGTCGAGTGCGTTCAACTGGCACACGCAACATTTCACTAGCCGCCAGGAGACACAATGGAGCAGACAACATGCTATGTTGTCTCGCTTCGGTGTATGCATATTCGCCGCGGAATGTTCTCGCCTTTCATGATATATGTGACACTCTGGATAACGCTGTATAAGCACGATCGTAATCTTCATATAGCTATTCATAGCTCCCACCACGCCAATGGTTGTTACCCTAATAACAATTTGAAATTCTGAATGAGGGCGTTATTTCAGTGACAGACACTGAAATTGGGTCAGTATTTCGAGGTCTCGGTGTTGTCGCGTGTCTCGTGCTCGCCAATGCTGTTTCTCGACTCACAGCGGACGCAAACGGGACGCTCTGGCTCGCGAAAATGCGTCGCAATGAGTTGCGCCGAAGTTTGAAACGCGATTTCGCCACTCGCGTGGTTAAAAGGACTGTCACGATGGCATTCGTGGTGATCATGGTAGCGCTTCTATGGTCATCGTCATTATCTTAAGAAAGGGCCACGTGGTAAAGCACTTGACAATGTCGCCTGAAGCGTGAGCTCGCGTGTACTTTCGACCGAAGAGGCCCGAACGTGCTGAGGCTCCATGCGAATATCCGTTGGGAGAATGCGCCGTCAAATCGGGCCGGATCACGAGGCCACTGGGTGGGGGCACCACAACCACCACTACGACGTCGGAAGGAAGGAACAAAACGCTCCGAGCGCCCCCACATGGCCCCGTAATGACAACTGGAAAGCTGCGAAACGACAGACCTGCGTGCCCTGTTATTTTCGCGGAGCCGCCTATTATCGGACCTTTGCGTGCGTATTGTATACGCAACTGGAAGCATAGTGAGGTCAGTAGCACGCTGCGCAGAGCGTAGTTTTTATTATACTGTTTTTTGAAGTCGGGAATCATGGCTTGGGGTGGGCGAAGTACCATGGGACCGTGACGATGTTTTAAGCCTTATTGCATATTGTTGTTTTTTATCGTCGTCTGCGTGCGCCGAACGTTTTTGTCTGCTCCCCCGACGAGAGTGGACTTCACGCCGTCTGCTCGCTCTGTCTGCTCTTCCCGAGTTACGATCATTGATCACAGCTCGGCCGACGGTGGTTGGTATTACGAGCAATTTCGGTCTTGCGTGCACACCGGCCTCGCTTTTACAACCCGCTTGTATCCTAATTCCTCCAGACTGGCGATACAGGTGACCTAATGCTCCGACGCTTTCTTCTGCTTGCCCTATAGACACTTCGTCGTCTGCAGTCCTCGTAACTTACGAAAGTTATGCGCGCCTTTCGGGCTATCGGGCGTCAATTTATTCGTCTGCTAATACAGCAGACGACGCCTCGGCGCCCCGTAATCGTCTGCCCGAAAACGAGGACCGCTCTCATGTCGTGCTAAAGGACGGGCAGAAAATGACTGCGCAAAGGATCGTGATCAAGTTATGAAACCCCCTACGTGGTTTTGCGCTCCCATGTCCATCGCGACCGTTCAAAAAGATCATTAAAACGGCTGCTTGCTGCTGTGCAAAGATTCAAAACGTGTGCGTGCTGTAATTCTTGTCTGTTTGTGGTATGTAAGCGAGTGAAAGTGCATTAGGGCGGGCGTGTCTGCGCGAGCCAATTCGCTTTACGCGGCTCACGTCGTAAATAAAACTGCAATGTGCGATGGATCGCAGTTGCGTATCGAATTTGGTTGCTCCATTATGGGAGCTATAGCACGGCCATACCAGAGAGGATTTCAGTGCATGTTGCCTAAGTCGGATGTTTTGCTAAAATGAGTATCATTCTGTATGTCGAATGACTGCGTGGCGTTGCGGGCCTAGCCGAATTTCATAGTTAAAAAGCGCTCCTAAACGGGGGCCCATAATTTAAGCCTCAATTTCGTCCACTGTGAAAGCGCGGGCGTGTGTGGAACAGTGCATCTGTGCGCGGTAGGTGATTAAAACAATGAAAACATGCAGCTTTAATGTTTTCGAGGCTTGATGTTATTTAGCACCTTCATTTTTTTTCTCTAACGTTGCAAGACTGCGTGAAAAATACTCGCTCTAAAAAGACAGACGTGCTATGTTGGAATGACATACTCCATGTCTACTCTGTCAACTGCGTATGTCTCGTTTTAACCCGACAGTATTATTATTGCCCTCCCGTTTGATTAGCATGTGTTTAGGGATTTGTTGAAGGCCTGTAGGAGGTGATGTCACGCCTCCTCTCACACATGCAGGGCATGCGCAGAAGTGCTGTGGTTGTTTGAAATAAAAGGAAAAAAAAAAAACAATACAGCGAGGTCACTTGGTATTGTTCGAGTGCAGAAACGCTTACTAATCAGACGCTTTCTTGCTCATACGGCGGATGCCTCACTAACATAACATTGCGAAATACAAAACACTCCAACGGCTTTTATAGTTCGGAAAACAGAAAGAGAAAGGAGAACGGAAACACGACGTAATCGGTCTCTTTCTGCCGTGCTAGGATACACGCCTGGAATGAATGCAGCGATTATGACGAAACAGGGAAGAGTGCTATTTAAACGGAATTGATCATCCCACATTCATTGTAAATTTCAACACTCGCGGTAATTACTCCCCTGTATCTGTTTTCGAGTGTCGACTCATCACGCGGTGCTTAACGATGCATTATAGCAGAGCGTACGCAGCATCTAGACTTGCTGATGCGAGGAAAAAAAAAAAAGCGCTGATGAACACGTTACGCTCACTGCCTTGGTGTAAAGTATACGCGTAGTATAGGATCACGTACTACTTCAACGCTTTCGCTTCAACCGCTGCATTTCTTATTTTTAAAGATTTCCTAGGCGAACGTGTTCAGCGAAGCCCAGCCGTTCTTTGGGCAGACACGAAATATCGCGATCCACTGGGCGTGAAAGGGGAGCACGCGGAGCGAACTAAAGATGGCGTTGAAGATGAGTTCGCATTCAAAAAATGCGAGTGTAAAAAAAGAAAGAAAGAGAAAATGGATGCGTTACGGTTATGTGGCTTGCTAAAGATCAGCCCTGCGTGCTCACGACCGAACAAAGGCACGGCATGGTCACGCCCTGCAGGCGTGAAAAAGAGAGGTGTTGCTTTCTCTCCGAATAAGCGACGCGTGGGACTTGGAAAGCACGTTGCATGGCATATCTCTGGCGGTTTGCGCGATTTCATCAAAAAATGCCCTGTTTTTAGAGCTTGTTTACGATTGTCGTATTGGCACCGATAATTTCGCGGCTTTTTATTAGCGTCTTGGTTGACCAAAACTGAACTGCCGACTGATTTCTTGTTTCAGAGCCTATTCTTTCGGAGTCGACGGTTATTCTGACCCATCCGTGATCTCGACCCCAACCTCAGCGACTAATGCATCACGGTTTCTGGCCGCCTTACGCGAATATTTAGTGAATGCTTCATAAACATTTATGTTATTCTGTGGAGCTGATCATCCTAGCTACCGACTTTAAATAAACCATCAGAATGTTGAATTATCAAACAATCTTTAGTATAGTCCATCAAATTTTTGTATATCTCTTGAATTGTGTAGTATTATTATTTTGTATACAGATATTGATAGGGCTTAGTCGGTGTACACAAGTCGCATGTTTGCAAAGGATCGCGGGTTCAACTCCTACGTACACTAACCCCCCGGGGGCTCCACCAAAATTTGCTGATTTACCACTATTTTCTTGTCTGATTCGTCATTTTCTTTCCTCCCACTTCGGACAGGTAACAAAAAAATAACAGCTCGAGTAAAAAACTGATGAAGAAGGCGACAAGACCAGCGCTAACTTCCCGCTACTCATATATGTTTTTCAAGTAATTTTGATATACAGTATCATTATTTCAAAAGTGCAAGAAAAGGAACGATGTGCAAGGCGAAATAAAATAAAGAAGATAGCAAATACATCAGTAACAAGTAATCGAGCGAAAGAAAACAATTCAACAGGAAACGTGACACCATTGCTTAAGTGACATGCTTTCCACGAGTGAAAAAAATAACAAATGTAGCTCTTAAGTTTATAAACTAAGCTAATTTTTTCTGGTTACAGGCGGAATCCCTATCACTTAGGTAACGATAGAATGTTTTGTCTTCTATTTGTTACTTTTCTGAATATCGTTGTTTCTCTTGCATTTTCGTCATCGTGATACTGTATATCAGATTGTTCTTGGGAAGTAGTTGGAAGTCAGCGCTGTTTCTGTCGCTTTCTGTGTCCTCGCTAGCTAAACTCTACGCTAGACAGAATGCGACAGAACGCGCAAAAAAATACAAGAAAAATAGAAGACCCGCGAAGAAAACACGAAGAAAGAAAACATGCAATACACCAAAACACAACACAGTCTCCTTTCACGGCAGAATTTTATCTCGCGGATATCGTAACGGAAATCGTATTGAATTATGCGAAAACGGAGAAATATACTAGTGACGTGCGGACGAGACTGGAGACCATGGTCGTAAAACAGTCGAGGCTAAGGAAGCAATAGCGAACAGATAAGAATGAATGACAGCGCGCTCGTAAAATGAGACCTCCTCGTATTTTTCGGTAGGATAGGAACCCGGTCCCGTATTTCGAAAAACAAGAAACCAGCTACTGCATGCTGCTATGAAGTGCTGTCACTGATAGACCACCCCGTCACATCCATGTACGGTATCAAAGGACTCGCCGCCCGACTGAATCAAGTCTGTGCCGTCCGACTCGCATCGTTAGACAAAGTAGACCTTACTACGCGGGCCGCGTGGTTCGCGATTCGAGCGCGATATGTGGAGCAATCCATTAAAAGCGGCCGATAAATTCCGCCAGAAAGTTCAGATAACTACGGTGGACTCGATATATACACCGCTACACGGGAGGGGGGATACCCTGGGAACTGGTCCCTGGAAGTGGTGCACGCGCGTACGAACGTAGGGGCGAGGAGGAACGGACCCAAAACGACAGCCACGGTGGCCGGGAGGGATCACACCCTCTGCTTCGCTTCGATATCCGAGGCGCATCTGTAATGCATTTTCGGGCTGTGCGATCCGGTCTGCATTTCTGGATGCCGCCGCTGCCTTCCGCGCCCGCCTTTTTCCTTCCTTCCTCGAAGGCGCGTCGTGAGGCGGTCGCCGCGGCCATACTCTGACCTACTGGCTTCGACCGGCTAGTAGCCAGTCTTCCTCGTCGTCCCGTCGTCGGGGATTACCGGGTCAACGGGCCGGACGGACGACCGGGCCCCAACTGGCAAACCAAGATGGCAGCACGCAGCGACAGGAAAGAGCGTGGAAAGAAGCAGAAGGAATAACAAAAAGGAGCAGGCGGGGGGGGGGATCGCAAGTGACCGCGGCATGGTAGCAGACGACGCATGCCGTAAGAGCAGAAACGCATAGGACGTGAGAGGGAAAAATAACATCGGATAAAACAGACGGCAATGAAGACGTAGACGGAAACAAAAGAAAACAGACGCACAAAAGAAGAAGCAGACGAAGAAGAGGAAGAAAGAAACTAGCAGGCGACGAAGTAAACAGAAGACGCGCAAGTTGAAGCAGAAGAAGCAGACGAGGATACAGAAAAGCAGACGCGCCACCACCGAGAAGCAGAAGAACAGGGCAGACGACGCTACACAAGCGCGTCAGCGTGAGAGCCGAAAAGCAGGCAGTTCAGTTTCTGCTAGCTCGGGGAGATTGCGTTCGTTGAGAGGTCGACCGCCGTAAAAATGGCGGCACCGTCGCCTCCTTTCCGCAGCGTGCGTATTCCGTGTCAAGGACGAGCGGGGTCGTCCGTGTTCTGTGCCGCGAACTTGACCTGCCTGCCTTGCGCCTCGTGTATAAACTTCTTCGTACAGCCTCCCCAGCGAAGAATGATGGCGCGTCGGTTTTGAGAAAAGCTAAGAAACGGATGGAAGTACGCATTGAAGAGATCATTGATCTCGTTTATTTCAGTCACGGCCTCCTCGTTTCCGTACGCAGTCGTATACAATATGACGGAACCTATTATAAATCAAGTAAAAATACTAATACGAAGCTCGGCTAGTGCCTCAATAATGCCGCTTTATCTACTACACTTTGCGTAAGCTTTATTCGACTTTCCGATTGCAATACTGCTATTAAATTTAGAAAGTTCTGACTATTAAAAAAAAAAATAAGGAGGTAAATTTATTGAATTAAAGTAGGGCAAATACACGAGTTGTTCAAGGTTGCACTTGTCCTCAGTTCCGACAGAAAGCAGGACCCATTGTTAACAATGATCCGTGTTCAAACAATGGTACTCCGAGAATGGTAGAGGCGACGCTCGTCACATAGTTATCACCGTCGTAGTATGTGTGGTGCTTCTGCGGAATAACACGTGAGGCTGGCCGCTCGCTTAGCCCGGGACCGGCATGACCGCTTCCTGTGTCAAGACGTGCATGACCCGCTGAACTTGACCTGATCTAGTTTCTTGGTCAATCGCGGCGCAAGGTCCTTCCGGGGGTGTGGTGACTGGCTTCCACATTGAGAGTATGTTCGAAGAGCATGTCTTCTTTATGGGCGCACCGACGCTCCAAGTTGTCCAAGCTACCCAGGTAATTCATCTGCCGACAATAATTTAGTTTAGGATGCGGCCACATCTGATCAGTTGGTTTTCTTTAGATGAAGCTTTGCCAACTGTCCAACTCCGATATTGCTATTCAGATTGGTGTCAGGTCAGACTTCGTCCACTTAGGTCCTTCAAGACAAGTATAATGTCGGTGCCTTGGCGATAAATTTTTTTACCAGAAGGAAACGAAAAGGTACCTCTACTGCTGCCTCCGCGTCTTGCTTTATTGAAGTCGAGATACTCGTATTATTCCACCGAGAAACACCCAGTGATCCGCTCTGGCATCATCGTGAATGAAGCAACTATAGGTGTGTGGCTCTTCAGGACTGAAAATTCACTGAGAGTTCAATTGACAATATAATATGTTAATATATTTTTTTAAATAATAAAAGCTACCTACAGGCTACGTCCAACCCCATTAACCGACGCACAGAGTCTAGCAGCCAGTGCAGAATTTTGAAGTGACGCCACAAAGGGGGGGGGGGGGGGGGGGGGGGGGAGGAAATGCTGCGACAAAGAAAAGAGGCTCTGCACACAGTTGTTTGTACCACACGATATAGCGAAGAAAAATTGAATCTGTTACTGATGTTCTTTCAACAGCTGGGCTTGAGGGGTTGATTGAACGAGAGTATTTAAGTCGCAAACAACGCAGGTGCTGTTAGAGATGCCACGCAGTGATAGGCTCTGGATTTATGTTGCACAGCTCGGGTTTTTAACGTGTACTTAGATATTAGTAAACAAACGTTTTTGTATTCTGCCCGCGTATTAATGCGCCCACCGAGGCCGGGTATCGAACACTCGACCTCGTGCTGCGCAGCAGGACGCCACAGCTACTGAGCCACCTCAGAAAGTGTGTAGAAGTTGGTGAAGCATTCTTGTGTTAGTGGCGCAAAAATTACATTCTGTTCAGAAACAAGGAAACTGCACAAGCGTGTCCTTTCTCTCTCTCTCTCTCTAAGTCATTTTTGCGCTACCACTACGTCAGTATGTCAGGACATAGGCCGCCCTCGGGAACTTGAAAAGCACCGTAAATATGTCCCTCGCGGAATTCGTGTGGTAGAACCACTGCTCAAATGATTCGATTCGGTTGGCGCGATATGTCGTACGCGTACGTAACGTCTCGTATCTTTTTTTTTTGCGAGGCGTGTCTGGATGAAATGTTCCACATTTATTGTGCAATTTGGGTTTCCGAGATTTCGGGCCTTCGCACTCATCACGTCAGAGAATGAAACTACAAAAATAAAGGAAAAAAGAAAACGTGCGCTGTCTTAAGCGTAAGTTTCCATAGTTTGACACGAGAAGCCACAGCCCCCTGACTGGCGCGACAGGAAAGCAAGAAGCAGAAGCTCTCGGTCAATCGTGTCTTTTCACTTCATTTGATAAATATCTTATCATCCTTTCGCTTTTTTTTATCGTAACTTAAAATCTGGATAAGAATATATGCTGTGCTGCGTTTTTTGTTTTCTTTTCTTTTTACAAACACTTTCCGGCTACCATAACGACGTTGTCGGTGGTTGTAGTCATGTTCCATGAAGGATCACCGCGGAATCGTCGTTACAGCACCCGAGTTGCGTTACGATAAATAAAGGAATCAATGAATAAATAATCAAATAAAACAGAAGATCGCGTCTATGCATAGCTGTGTTCTGATAGATTGGAACGAGGGACACCGCTAGAGGGTCCAGCATCATTATCGATAAAGATTTCGCGTATCCCGCGCACGCATTGTGGGAATCGACGAACCTGAAGCTTCTCGAAGGCTTCCATCGCTCTATCAATACCGGATTTCGCCGGTATTGACAGAGCATCTTCACCAAACTCTTCCTCTCTAACGCCGCAGCACTGTCTTCGTGTTTCCCCTCACCGCGCACAACCTTGTAAGTAACGCCCTCGTCAGCTACGTCTGCTCGGCGAGACACCGACTCCAAATCGAGAGGAAGAGGCAAAGAAGCTTGGGCCACGTGTTACGCGTGAGCTACTGGAATGCGATAACATTATTGAGCACCAGCCCACCTGAGCCTATGATTGCGCTCACTCCAGGTCCAGGATTACAAAGCACGTTGATACCCTTTCGAGGACATTCTGCACTAGTGCCAGGATCGGCCCGACAACTTCCCTCCTTTTATCGCCACTCTCCGGGATCGTCCCAGTTTTGATTGTATCATCTCCGGCATCGGCCAATTTTACTCGGCGAGACACGCCGAACGCCGTTGAGTTGGTCAAATGACACTTTGCTCTAAAAAGTTAGGAACCATGGCCTGGACTCGGACGCACCGCTGGTATCTCCGGATTGGATCGCTGATTGGGCATCGAGTGTAATTGAATTCCTCCTTATCAGATCGATGTACGGACGCGCGCCTTTGCGAGAGATGCTTAACTGGTGAGTGCATAGCGGACATCTTGGTCCGTTGGTCCTGTGTGTATGCGCAGTGATCGGCCAGCTAGACAGCGAAATGAAATATGACTCGCTGAACACTCGGAAATGTGTACTTGCAGGGTCGTATCAAGCAAGCCACACGGTTAGGCGCTGGGAGATTCTGTCGCTTTCCCGGTGTTCTAAATTTAAAATAAAATATTATCTCTCTTATTTTATCGCGTGACGTTCGCTAGATTTACGAAAACGAAGCTCGCTTACAAAATTAATTTATACTGGCTAGGATAGGAATTAACCTTATTTGTTCAACGGTTATTGAGGGTCTTATGCATATAGCACTCTGCGATACTTCGGTTTCCCACTGGCACAACGGAAAAAAAGTTTGTCAATCCCGGTTGTTGAATTACACTTTACTAGTCACTCCTAATCGGCAGTCATTATCAGGGTGCGATATAGATACACATTTAATTCAAGCATCTTGAACGCAGCACACCGTACCTTGTACCACGTATAACTTAATTTGAAAATCGAACGCTATTTTCACTGGGGTATGTCTAAGCATCCCCGTTCCGTATGAGTATTACTGCGGCTGCACAACGCGCCACTGAAGAAATAGAATGAAACAAATGTGAAGTCACACAACCTGTAGCAGGTCCTGTGCTTGCAAGGCGTACAACGTTTTTCCGTTATAAGTAATGAGCGTAAAAATCACTTGGAGTAAACGAGTACTTTCAATGAATATGGGCATGAGCATCGATGAGATGCATATGTCGTCTCGGTTTGATATATGTGCTCAAACGACAGTGACAAAAGCACTGCACTGTGACATTTTCAACGTAAATAGATGATTAAGGCAGAAAGTTGGGCTAGTATTGTAATGAGCATAATAATACATGATTGCTGGTGTAACAAGACAGACTTTTGAGACGTTCTCGTGCAGTGCCGTGGAGTTATTGAACTTCTTCATCGTATTTACCTCGTTCTTTTTTTTTTTTTTTAACGTTGCGTTGTTGCGAAAACGTTGCTTGTATGGGAAGGTTATTTGACATGTATTCTTGTATGTTGAACCCTGTATGTTGTAGGTTAGACCCATTTAAAAGCTAAGGAGTAGCCGGCGCCTTATTCGTGCGTCAACATCTCCTTATATCATATCAAAAAAAAAAAAAAAAGCACGGGACCACGATAGTAAATACATGACCAACAATAAGAGAGTGGAACTCGATGGAGGCGGGCATCTTTTTGAACTAAGAATATTCATTGATATATTCATCGATTGATTGAGTTTCTGTTATAACCGCGCTTGAAGGTGATCATGTCGTCGTAACTGAATGATTCGAAGCGCACCGCTCGTTTCTTTGAAGTTGTATAGTTTCGAGGTCAGGAATAACAGTGGAAGCAACAGATCAGTGGAGGTCGCAACATCTGCGTGACTTGTAAGCCAGCCACGCCAGGTGCAGTCGTTTTGTACTTTGGGACAAAGTTACGCACGAAAGCCGCTTTAGCGCCCCATTTCGAGGCAGATGCTTATCGTTCAACTTGTGTACTCTTCTTGAAGCGTAAAGAACTTCTCTGAACAACTCAAGCCGGCTAATCAAAATTCCTAGGCCCTTTCAATCTCTTATCGCCTTTCCCCATGCAGAATAATATATAGGTGAACATGCACACGAGGGCAGAAATCTCTGGATATCATTAAAGAACTTTCTCTCCCATGACTCTCTGTTAAATCATGAGAGACAGAGAGAGAAGATAGAGAAAAAAAATAATGTCACAGTAATAGAGGATGTTCAGAGGTACCGGTTCACCTAGCTATGCGTAGACATTTCTGCAATGCCAATAAGTTCAACCTTTCTTTAGTAATTGATGATGGTGTACATGAGGTCAGTTTCGCCATTACCGTCTCATAGGTGCTAACACTGCATGCATTCTTACAACAACACAGATAAAGTATTTTCATACAATTACACTCAATTTCACTGTCTTGAAGTGTGACCACGAATTGCGAGTTTTAAGTTCAGCGAAAAGAGCTTTGATGGTGTTTACAGTGTAGCCAAACTCACTGGGCTTCGATGATCTGGATTCTTTTTTCGCACGAGCTGCGAAATGAATAGATGCACATACAATAACAACGGTTGTGAGTCAGCCATTATACAGCGTCTGTCGTAAGACGGCAGCATAACTGCACTGTGCTCCCTGGAACTTAACAAAAAGCATTAACTTCTAGCTGTGCGACCCATGGTTTACATTTCGTCGCATACAAATTGCTCTCGAAACAAAACTGCAGATGTCAGTACACTGCTTAGGTTCACTGAAATTGGAGAGTGAGGTCCACAATTCGTTATATTGTACATATGAATCCTGTAAGGGGTCAACTATGAATTCTTGTGTATCGCGTGCGATTGAATCCTCCAAAAACGGTATTATCAGTGCGCTTTCCGCCATGCGTATCTGCGAATTCTCGCACACGTCGTCTACTTGCAGTGAAAGAGGTTCTCAGTTTCGTGACGGCAAAACTGTCAGCCAGTTCGCTTGCGACATGACGTCGAATAAAATCTAACATGACGATAGGTCACACCTTGGTACTGTCATGCGTGCTTTGGCGTTGATTCCTTTGAGTTTTGACACCCGTTCGTCTCACAAATTCGACTAAATGGAGAGGAAAATGAGGATGAAGGCCAGTTTAGTATACGGCTATCGTATTCGAAACTGAGTCTGCTTCGCGGCGATTGCATAAGTCCGTCTGGGACGAGCAATTGACGCACACTGGAACAATTTTTTTCGTAACTCCGGGTTCTATGTAGCATCGACTCACCTGTTATTCGAGCCGTTCGCTGAGAAGTGACGTTGCCTCTGCGGAGACATCGACTGTGGTGGCGGGCTGGGAGAGGAGTACGGCGGAGGGAGACCGACGGTCACAAATCCAGGGTCGTCGCGTCACGAGAGAGAGAGAGAATGGAACAAAACAAAAACAAAATGCGCGCTAGGCCGGCGGCGAGGCTTGGCTGCAGCCGGTGCGCGTGCGTCTCTTGTGCAGACGTCGTCCGTTGGGCTTGTGGGGTTCCTCACTTGCTCGCTTGCCGGACACGAGTGTGATTGTGCGGACAGTTTACCTAGGTGCCCTCACTTTACGTTAAATACCACGCCAGGCGGCGCCACGGGCGCGCCGTCACGTGACTCGCCGCGTCTTCTTTCTCCGGACGCTGCCATTGGCCCGCCGCCCTCGAATCGGTCGTCACCTACTTTGCCCCGCAGCAGCGGAGAACGACGCGGACGTTTCGGCTACGCCGTAACACGCCGCCGCAACGTTACGCAGCTTGCGCGACGAAAGGAGGGGCGAGGAGGCACTGGGAGTCCCAGAGAGGCTCGTTCACACCGAGCGAAGGGCGCAGCAAGGGAAAGATAGAGGAATGAAAGAACGCGTGCGCCGAGGAGGACATGTGTCGCGTCGCTCTCTCCCAAATTCGAAATAAATGGTCGACGCCGCTTCTGGCTCCCTAGCTTAATTTTCGTCTGCTGCTTGTGCTTCTTCCGTTATTTTTCTTTTCGTTTGTTTGTCTTCTGCTACTTCGCTTCCTTCTGGCGCCTCGCTTCGATCGGGAACCGTGCAACCTTGACCGAATCAAAGGAGCGTGCGCGCTCCGAACCGCCCCCCCCCCTCTCTCTCTTTCCTCTCTCCCTCCTCCTCCTCTCTGCCTTCCGCATACCTGGAGAGTCGTTCAACCGCCATGTTAAGGTGAAGGTCACTTGCGAGCTTCATCTTCTTGTTTTGCTCTCTTCTGTTGCACTTTGTACGCGTGTTTTTGTTTTTAAAAACGTCTCCCCGCTGCCATCCACCGGCATTCGTGGCTTCCCCTCCCGCTGTAAGCAACCGACGAGCGAGCGAGGAAACCTTGCCGAGAAGCGACGGCGCTCGGGGAAGAGCGGAAACGCGGCGTTTCCGTCTGTACGCGACTGCCTAACGGTTTTTCTGTCTCGATCTTCTGCACGAAGACGTGCGCACTGTTCGGCGTCTGTTTCCGCGTTGCAGACGACGACGTGGAGGGGATACGCCTTTTCCTCGTAGGTTTGCCGGATGCGATAGGTCCGGGCGCCAGGATTTGCCCACGATAAGGGGAGGGGGCCTTCACGCTCCGTTCCGTCTGCTTCGGGTCATTTTTGGAGCAGACGATGACTTTATGAACAGTCGTTGCAAACGACTCCTAGGAAAGCACGTAGAGAATAGAAAAACTAATATGGTGTGACGAGAGATAAATAAATAAAGAAACGATAACGAAACGAGGTATAGCACGAACGACAAAGTGCACCCGGTCGCGAGAGCGCAGCAGGAAGTAGTTTTGGGGCAGTGTTATTGTGTAATACAGAAGCAGACGGCGAGGAAACCACTGCGCGCCGATGTAGAAATTGAATGGAGTATTTATGACGACACGGAGTGGGGAACGACGTCTGCGAGACTTAAGACATTTCCGCTGCAGGGGATGGTGTTTTGAAATCACTTACGCAGGGCTCTACTGGTGCGAGTAAGCCGCAATAAAGCACGTGGTGTGATAGATTCTGTGGCGGTTTCCGCCAGCGACAAGGAAGATTTGCGAATCCTTCCGTCTGCTTCAGGCCATTTTCAGAAAAGGTAGGATGTCTTTATTAGCAGCAGTAGCAGACGGAGTAGCTTGGATGGAATTTTCACTCTAGAAAAGAAGATATGGCAGTGGAAAAGCAACCGAGATAAACACGCTTTACACGAAGAGAATCTCTTGCGGAAGTCGAAAAAGAAAGTAATTTGGAACAGCAATTTACGTAATACAAAGACGGACGGCATCTACGCTGCCTAGAATCCATGTTAAAATTGAAAGGACCAATTGTAAATGAATAACTACCGTAAATCACAACGATCTTGTGCCAGAAGAAGCTGTTCTGTAATCATCGAAGAAAAAAAAAAGTAATTTATCTTTTTATGCGTCTCGAGGCCGCCTGTCTTGAGATGTCTAAGATACGTATAGCTCAGATATATTGTGTAATATCGAATGTAACACACACACACACACACACACCTCCGTAATCTTTAATCTGGATGCATTAGGGCACGTAAACGTTCTCCCTTGAAATACTATACAAACATAATGGAAACAGTGTGTGTGTGTGTGGTGGTGGTGATGATGATGATGCATGATGTTCCACGTGCCCGACAATGACAAGACTCGCAATATAGGTGAACACGTGGCGAGCATTTCCATAGCGGCGTATAGGGATATTAGCCCAGAGTCTGTATAATTTACTGTCTGCTGCACGTCAGATGAATCTAGTAAACCACACCACAAACTCGCGCTGTTCTATAACTCTGAACATGGTTTTTCTAGCTCCTGCCCTCCTTTGAATAGAAACATGCCTATTGCTTACTAGCCATAACAAATATAAGCAACAACATTGTAATTATTTGATCATGTTATAAACTTTGTGCGGTGTTTCGAAGTATGCTGTGTTGCGTGCTTTCCAGCGTTTCTGTGATAACCTTGTCTTCCGTGAATTTGCAGGTCTTTGCAAGAACATTTCTTGAGGTTGTTGTTGTTCCTCTGCAGAAATGGCACAAACCCGGTGGGGGGGAGGGGGGGGCGAGGGGATCGGCCAAGAATTGGGCGGTTTGCTGTGAATGGATGAAGGAGAGAGAGAGAGAGAGACAAAACTTTATTTTGATGACGCACGGAGAAGCGTCGATCTCCGTGGTGGGTGGAGCCTTCAGTCCAGGGCCCCAGAGGCGGTGGCAGCACTGTCGGCTCTGGCGATAAGCTTTCGCTCATCCTCCAGTGCCGAGCTGGTCAGCACCATCTCCCACTGCTCGTGCGTTGCGTTTCGATTTGGGGAAGATTTGCAAAGAAAAATACTAGGGAAAGGCGTATTCTGATCGGTGTCCAAAGTGGAACAGTTATGCTAAAGCGAATCGGAGAATAGGTAAATTATCAGAAGTTACTGTTTTAGGAAGGCAGCCCGATGGGTGTCAAGAATACAGTCTTTCATCGCTTTGCTAATATTCTGGTGGTTGTACCCCAAAGTGGGAGCTCCAAACGAAAGCAAGACGGGGACATTCATGCCGAGGCCAAGCTTGTTTAAAAGGACCTCGAGCAACCTTATTCTTCTTAATCGTTGGCACGCAAAGACAAAGTGGTCAATTGTTTCCGGTTCCCCGCACTGTATGCACAATCGAGATGCCGCCAAACCAGCCCTCTGTGTATAGAAATTTAGTGTCTGGATGCGGCAGCGTAGCCTCGTTAGTGTAATCTCTAATTTGCGTGTTGGGCAGAACTTACGGCTTCAGGGGAATAGCAGGTGGTGGTGCTAGCGAGAATGCGAGGCCGGGCAACAGTTATACAACTCGTTCGTCATTGTTTATCTCCTGAACATAGCGGCAGTGATATAAGCGGTCGGGGCAACGGCAGAATCCCACTGTCCATGATGATGATGATGCTTCAATCAATGGCACAACCCAATGTGGGGGATAGGCCACAAATCGGGTGGTATCATGATCGAAATTTAAAATAAGTTAATTTAGAAATAATTAAGTAATTAAAATTAAAGGAAAATGCTGTTCACGTATACCTCTTCGTTGTTTATTCGTCTCTTAACGTCTCGTGTACCGCAATCAATTGGCAATCAAAATTGTAGTGCCGTAAGTTCATGGACATTCTATAAAGTTCACAGGGAAACATCTGCAGGGTTTCCATTGACTGTCTAAATAAATATTCTTTTGAAGGCGCTATAGCAGCGACGCTTTATAACGCGCCGCGCTGATTCAGGAAAGAAGAAAAAAACAGACAATTTGGCACGCGAGCTCGAGCCCACGAGGCCTACGTGACAGAAGACGACTGCCGCCCGCTGCTGTCGAATCCACTACAACTCGAAGCTGTCCGGCAGGTTCGAACCGAGTCTGCTGGCTGCAACGCCGTCTGGACATCCTTCCAGAAGAAATCCGGGGCCCGTCCACGTCGTCTGGCCTTCACCACGCGCAGTCATCAGACGAAGCCAGACAGCGTAGCAGTTCGTCTGGAACGTGTCTACGATGTTCAGCACGTCGTCTGGAACCGATCTGCTGCTTCTGCCGCGCAGACGACCCCCGGCTTCTCGAGGCCGAATTCTTCGGAAGTCAAAGATCGCGACGATGTACGCCGCTGGCAAGCATGCCCCTGTAGTCACCTTCGACGCCCCGGGCATTACACTGACGCTTTTCGGGGAGCGCAAGGTCCGCGCCGCCGTCCGTAATCCGGTCACTGCTCGGTTGGCTTCCGCAGTCCTTAGTATCAACATCAGCTGCTTCCTGGCAATGTCTGCGAAGACCCGCCAGGATCACCAGGACTCCGGTCTGCTCCACCCAGTCAACGCACGCCTTCTTGCCGCGGACTTTAGCCTCGAGACAAGGACATCGCTGGCCGGGACTTCGATGAGCCGCCAGAATGGCCCAGAAGTGTCCGGTGTGCGACACCCAGCCATGGCACGGCTTGCCGCCGCAAATTGGAAGCAGAACTTTTGCTGAAGTGACTCGGTGGCAAAAGCAGGGACCGTCGAGTCGACTGGGGCGGCCTTCACCCCGACCATCGCGCGCCTCTTTGCGGCCAACTTCAGCATTGACGACACGACGGCGTCAGTCCTGGCGATGTTGGCAGCCTTGCCTCGTCTCGCTGGCACGGCTGGGAATAAGACGTCGTCACAGTTTCGTGCTCGGAGAGACGAATATCAGAATTTTCTGTTTATCTGACTACTAGTTAGTTTTTGTTCCGACGTGCCTTGGTGCAATGCCATTTTTTTCAATATTTAGCTTTCACTTCCGAAGTAAATTATTGCGTTTTCTTTGTTCTACAGTGTCACTCTCTTTATTGCATATTGCAAACAGTTCGATGTCGCTCTGTTTGAATTGTCATTTACCTGCTGCTCTCGGCTGCCTGTCCCTTTCTAGCACCTGTAGGGAACTATATGTGAAATACATATTTGTTTGGACACCAGTGGCGTGGCCAGGGAGGGAGGGGGGGGGGGGTCTGACAGGCTGCAGCCTTCTCCCCCACCCCAAACGCGAAAATTTTCCGGGAGGTGCGCTGCGCCTTTTTATGCTTGGCGCGTCGCTTATGAATAAAGGCGCATATCCATCGAACGCCCGCCCCAGACAAGTACAGGATGGTACACGCCTTCAGGCAGACCAAGGGCCTGCTCAAGGTAATAGTGCTATTATTACGTCGTCTGGCCTTCACCCCGCGAAGTCATTGTACGAAGGCAGACGGCGTAGCAGCTCGTCTGGAACGTGTCCACGATTTTCAGCGCGTCGTCTGGAATCAGGCCGCTACTTCTGCCGCGCAGGCGACGTCCGACTGCTCGAGGCTGAAGTCTTCGGAAGTCAAAGATCGCGACGATGGACGCCGCTGGTAAGCATGTCCCTGTCATGGTCATCTTGGATGACCATTGTCAGACCATGGTCATCTTCGATGGTAGGCGCATGAGACTGAGGCTTTGCAGGAACGCGAGGTCCACTGAGGTGTCCATAATCCAGTCGTTGTTCGGGTGGCCTCCGCAATCCTTAACATCAACATCAACTGCTTCCTGGCCAAGTATGAGAAGACCCGTCAGGATCATCAAGCCGACTCCGGTCTGCTTCCCCCAGCTATCGCACGCCTTTTGACTGCGAAATTTAACCTGGACATCAGGTCAATAATGACCGGGACTTCGATCAGCCGAAAGAATCGCCAAGAAGTTTCTGGTCTGCTCCATCCAGCCATAGCGCGCATTGCCCGCTGCGAACTTTAGTACTAATGACACGAACGCTTCTGTCGTGGCGATGTACACAGTCTCGCTTCGTCTCGCTTGTCACGGCTGCGAATAATACTTCGTCGCTGCGTTGTGCTTAGGCAGCTAAAGATCAGCATCCTTTGTTTAATTTAAAGTTTATTTTATACTGAAGAAGTAAATTACTGCATTTTCTCTGTTCCGATTTTTGGCCTTTCTTGTGTATTGCGTGTAGCTGTCGCATGTAGCAATTTTCTACAATGAATAACCTGCTGCTGTCGGCTCACTGTTTCTCGGTCGTACAACGGGCTTATTTGTCTGTACAGGGCCTATAATTTGCGCACCTGGGGCTTAATTGAAAAAAAAAAAACAATCAAGGTCATTCCGCCCTGCGAAGGTGGATGACCAGCGGAGCTGTAAACGTCGTAGTAAGAAAACTTGAGGTAAATATTTATTACATCACTCATTGTCACTTTGTAACGACTGCCATAATGGCTTTGTGGTCTATATGATAGACACTGATCGGCATACTCGCAACTGCAGGCTTATTCTTTGATAATGTCAAATCGATGTGCGTACGCCGCTGGCCGGTTGGTTGGGCCGGATCGGTGTGGCATCGTAAGCGAAATGTCTCCAACACGCAACGCGCAAACCACTCCTTTTTCGGTCCCGACACATTCACATTGAAATCACCGACAACGACCAGATGGGTAGTGTCATTGCAACTTACTCACGCAAAGTGAGTAGCCATGAACTTTTCGATAGCGCATTTAGACATTGAAGAGACTTTTACGGCTCTTCGCTGCATTCTCTCATTCGCGACGCGCGTCGTCCCGTCTGACCTGCTACTTACGGTCGGCCCCTCGGAGATGATCTTCGGTGGTGCACTGTTCGCTGCACTTTGATGAGTGCTTGTAGCCTCTGCCTCACGGGGGTATGAGCCATTGCATTTTTTGCTTGCTCACGGGGGTATGAGTGCTTCGTGGGGTATTTGCCATTGATGATGATAGTTTTTGTGAGTGGACACGAATATCCTATGGTACCCTAAGTCATATACGGCTCCTCTGTAAAAGCTCTTTATTCGTAAGGGCTCTTCGCCATTTGTTGTCCAGCTCCGGTATCATGTGTGCCGGTTTCGTGCTACCCCTCGTCGTCCTCGTTTTTTCAAGCGCTTTACACCCATTAATGAAGAAAACAAGAGCTATAGTAAGCTGGTCAAATACAGTTCAAGATGACGGAAACGCACTGTTGAAGAAGCACGAGAGGCAGCGTCGTGTAGCAGACGACACCTTTCATTCGATTGTAGCATTTGAACCGTGTGTAACGGCCAGAGAATGTGCCGTCTGCTCTCATTTGTGTTCTCGGCATCCACTTGCCAGACTTTGCCCGGTTCGCAAAACAGGCTCAGGAGCTTCCTGTCTCACGCCTCAAGAGAGAGCGTCCAGGAATTTGCAAGCCGAAACGGCGCAATGGATAATGCCATGGGAGACCAACGTTACGTTGAACGGTTTGGTCTTCTTTTTGTTTGACGCGCAGTGTTTACCGTGTTCATGTTGCCAATTGTAATGCTTAGTAGTAAGGCCGTTCTTGTGATTTTTTTTCTACTAGCCCGCTATATTTGCGACTTTGTCGCTGTGTGAATATCGCCAATTTATCAATGCTTTCACAAAGAGCGTGAAAGACCGTGAAGATACAGAAATATCGAGGAAGAATACGCAGCTGACTAACAGACTGAGGAATAAATGTTTTGTTATGCTTCAGTTGCGTGGTGACTCCGTTTTTTGTAGTTTTTTTTTTTTTTTTTCATTTTATTCTTTGTTGTGTGCACTCTTCATTACCTCAGTGTGGCCAATACCCCTCGCGGGTATGACCCGTGTGTGTAGGCCATAGCAACAACAAATGTGGGTATGCGCCATTGGTGAGGATCATTATCCTCATTATCATAATTATCATCATTCTCATCATGTAGGAAGAAGAGTACTGCTTACAATGACCACCAAACATCCCTAGCCTTCGGAGCTTATGCAACTGGACCACTGATGGGGAAAGTTAGGGTTGATATTAGGGTTGATGTTGAGACAGGTTTGATTTCCACTGCTGTCCGAAAAAGCACGCACGCACATATTAAGTTACGTCGGTGCTCTCTTTCTATCACTATTCTAGGCAATCATATCAGTTTTCTTTTTTTTTTGGTAGTCTGAAGAAAAACAAAAACGCATTGGATAGTCTTTGGCTATATATCACTTTGTATTACGGGATGCAAACGACTTGCATAGTCAAGAATAGGTATCGCAGAATTGTGATTTCGTTTTTCATTGCTGAGTTAGCAGAGTTATAAAGTAGATGATGTTTTTTTTTAAGTTTGTAATTTTTAACACTTTTTCTTTAAGAAGTCGATGGCCTACATAAAAAGATCTGCTTGCTACAGTCACTGGATATTAACGTTTTTCTTTTAAATGCAAGTAACCTCATCAATACCGGTGCAGTGTTTGCCGAAAACGATTTCTCCTCTCCCATGTATTTAGCTAGTAACTTTGAACTCTGGGCTTGTCAAACGTGCGGGCTACCTTGGTATCGCCAGATAGACAACCTGCAGTGAAATGCAATGTGCAAGACGTGCAGTGTAGGCGACTCCTAAAGAGAACACCTGATTTGTATTCTCAGCAAAGCAACTTGAAAGTGTAGCCAACATTAAAACAAAATAAGGTGCCTGATTTGATTGATTATTTTTATTTGACCTTGTCACTCAGGCAAAATAAACTCTCAAAGTACCAACCATCTTCATTGAAGAACCATCGTTCCCATCTGCAGAAAACGTACGGAATTATTACGCTGCAGACGGAACGTTTGAGTCAGGGGAGAAAAAAAAAGTGTCATGGATCTTGAGAACCGAGACGCGTTCTTTCGTGGTGTAGACTTGCTCGCTCAGACGGGGTACGTGAACCCGACTGACCCGTTTAGGGCGAAACAGCCCTCTATTCACAACTTCGTTCAACTTCGCCTCTTTCGCTTGAATTTCTCCTCGGGCGGCAAAGAAGAACGAAAAGGGGCGAGAAACGAACGAATAAGGAAAAAAGAAAGAAGCGATAGAAGTAAAATAATAGGCGCGTGTCCGTGCGAGTTTAAGAGAGGCGCGAAAAAAAAAAAAAAAAAAAAAAAAAACTTCTCAACGTTGTGTGCATGTGTGTGTACAGTCATGGTATGGTGCTCGCCGTCGACGGAGATCCCGAGGCCGTTGCTCGCTTCGCTAGCGCGTGGTGTTTGAAGCGGCGAAAGCAAAGGCCGTTCTTCTAGACGGCTCGAGACGTCTCTCCGCAACGCAGAGCTCAACCCTGTGCCCTATCCAGGGCAAAGACCTCTCGGCCGTGCTCAATCATATCTGCGCCGCGGCGGACCTGCTCGAAGGTCGTGGTTAGCTTTGTCGTGCGGTTCTCCAGCCTCCAGCGTGTTCGTCTTGCCTTCTCTGAAGAAGCCGTGCCTAGCGTGGTGCGTACAATCGTACGGGAATACAATCTATAATCCTGCTCTTGCAGGCTGTTTACATCAGAAAGAACAGCCCTAAGATTCGCGCTGAATATTAATCGAAGGCGGTCGTGCCTTGACCTACGACTCGTGCTTGGATCATGGTCTAACTCTGCATCTGCGTTCCGCGTATAAGCGATGTATTCTATATCATTTCACTTTTCATCGTTCCCATCTGGCGTAGCATGCTAGGCGTGCTAGGCAAACTTTCCCAGGATTCATTAAAAAGCTCGTCTCTCTGGTTTCAGGAATGAGCTTGTTAGTTGCCGCCCTTGAAATGGGGAGGGCAGAAGAAAATATGGACGCCTTCCTTACTGTTTTAGTTTTTATTAGTTATTACAGTTAGCACGAGTTAAGTCGTAGGCTGGGTTTGAGCGGTGAATTAAATTTTATGCGTAAGTGTCAAATGACCGGGCAGAAGAAAAATATGAGTTATAATGGGGAAAAAAACTCAGACCCCTTCCACTTCTGCGAAGATGGGAGCGCCAGCGAAGCTGTGACTATGGTTGAGCGGCGAATTAAATTTTATGCGTAAGTGAATGGTGAATATTGCTATAGTGAATTTATATATTATCGTTATTGACTATATTGAGCGTCTCCGGCCTGTTCGTCAAAGAGCAAGGACACCGGCGTCTTGTTTTCGCTCGGTGCGATGGCCAAGTAGTGGTTTTGCTGCGCCAAGTCCGCCCCATCGTCATAGACCAACGTATGAGCTGCAGTGTTCATAGCCGCGGCACACTGCTCGGCAGCTTCAAGATCCTGACGTCAGGATCCTGGAAGATGTGGTTAAACGAGCGTCCGTCCCATAGCGAGTCCAAAAGGCAACTGCAGATAACAGCGCTAGCGCGATCTGTACGTCACAAGACAAAGGGACACAAGAACTGGTGGGACGTGCCGCCGCCGAGTATTGCGACAATTGTGAAAGAGGCATCGGCGGTGGCGAGGGGTATAACAATGGGGCCATGCGTGGCGGGAAAACATGGAGCCAAACCAACACGCACATGGAGCTATAGCAAATGCTGATGATGATAGTTTTTTGTCTACGCGCGGATACGATTCTCGGGAACCTAGAGTCCTAGACCTTAACAGCTTCGCTGTAAAAGGCAAGGGAGGGGGGTGTTCATCTTGAGTTCACGGCTGGCTGTTTAAATGACGCACAATTGAGTCCGAATGACAGCTACAGTTCTTTAAGAGAGTCACTTAATTCAAGATACGCTAACAAGAAGTCCAGGGCTTAACGCTGCTTTGATACGCAGTGTCAATGACCTAATATGCGCCTTAGTGTCAAAAGGCCTTGATATAATATTGCCTTATTTATATTAGACCGAGCCATTTCGTGAGATCGGTAGTCTCTGTACAGTAAAATGTGCTCGACCGATTCCAATGAGTGGCAGTTGCCATAACGATGACTTGCATACTTTTGGCCTGAAGCGGTAGACGTGGTTGTTCGTGTGTGAGATAGAAAGAGGGTTATGACGATTTGGACAGAAGCCGGGAATAAGTCGTGTGTCAGATGCAATCAATATCCTAGGAGGGCCGATTGTGTTAATGCTCTCGCATTACAGTCACTCAAGTACAGCACGAGGACGTGTTAGTTATTTTCTAGTTAGATAGATAACTTTATTGAGGTCCTGAAGGAATCCGCCCCCGTTTTATAGGGGGAGGGTCGCGGGCCGCTCCCACGACGCGACGGTGAGCTGAGGCTAGGCTCACCGCCGTGTCTTGGGCCTTCTGGAAATCCTGGAGTTGTTGTAGTATGACCGGGCTCTTGATCATGGAATAAAATTCATCTTCAGAGAAGTCCGTCATGCTTTCCCTGTATTAAAGAAATCATTGTAATATTCGGAGTTTTTTCTTTCTTTCGTGACGCTAGTGGCCCACAAACATCGATTGTGAAACCTCGGTTTCCCCGAGTCCTTCTTTCTTTCTTGTGAACTTCATATTTACTCTATTCGAGGCGGGGGTTAGCGCAAACATCAGAGAGGATAGGCTTAGCCATTACTTTCCGATTGTCAGTCTAGTGGCGTGTGGCAGTGCACTCCGGCGTCCAGCTGAGTCCTTCCATGATCATTCGGGTCATAGACCGAGAAACAGAGCGCGTATTGTCTGTTCCTGCTAAACTTCGCATCTCGATGAGCGGACGTGAGCAACCGGCTAAACGCGTTCAGTCACGGCACATCCGGGCGCGTCGCGTTTCATGCGGATCTGGTTTGCGTGCTGGCGATGCGCTAAGCGTAACCAGCTGAGGAGGAAAGGGAAAGGCGAGGAAACAACTCGAACAGAGCAAACTTGAATGTTGCGTGTCTGCTCGTCGCCCCCACCCGGATTTGAAAGAGAAACACTCTCGCACGTGCACAAATGCACTTTCGATACCGGTCAGCACTCGGAGTGAAAGACCTCCTCCGTTAGAGGAGGTCGCTGTCGCTTGCCACCCGTTTTGAAAGGACGCTCGCAAGTTCTTTTTCTTCCGTATAAGAAAGTAAAGGGCGTCGATTATCGATGGTTTCGTTAACCCCATGAGCCCCGCAAGTTTAGGCCTACACGGATGCCCATTCCGGTTGCGCGTTTCAAAAGAGCGAACGGTTTCACGTGAGAAGAGATTTATCACTCTCCAGGAGGCTGTGTCTGCCATCTTGCGATCGGTTTCGCTTTCGCTTAATGGTATGCGCGTGTGTCGGAAGGGGGAGTGTTGGGTAGTCAATCTTGTACGCCATTCCAGCGGCAAGGACAGTCGATTCGAAGAAGGTGAAAAGACGAACACTTTTGAACTTCCGGCATGTTCTAGCTAACCTAAGAGACAGTCAGTTGAGCCTCTATGGTGGCGCCCAGTTGCTGTGCCGTTCTGTCGCTTAGCACGACGGTCAAGGGTTCGATACCCGGCCGCAGGGGGCGGGATGCAGATACGGCCGTCTGCCGAGATTTATTTGCGTGTTAAGACACTGTGGCGATTGAAGAATAATAATTCACTCATGAAGGAACGAAAAGGACAACACACGTTTTAATTCCTTCGGGTGTCTGTGTTGGCATGCCTGCCTTTCAGTAACATGAATCCATATCAACTTGCTCAACGTTCAGTCATACTAATGCAATTATGAGGTCACAGGTGCGGCTGTGTGATGATAAAGACAATCACTCAAGCAATGAGTCAGTTAAATAAGTAATGCATTCGAATAAAGGATTCGTATAATATAATGGAAGAGGCCTACATATATATAACAGTGTTATTGGATTGTTCTTCCTATACGCAGCAAGGTGGAGACTTTCCCACACAGATGTGATTGTCGCAAAGATATCGCGGCGCGACCAGCGATAGCGATACCTACCGGTGCCTACCACATGGCGTACAGCTTAGCAGAACCGACGAAAATAAAAATAGTTATAAAAAAGAAAAAGATTGTGCCGTTTATATCGAACGCGTTTTCGGCATTTGACGAATTATATTATGCACCGAAAACACAAGAAACCAACAACCGCGAGTTTAATCACCGAAACAAAGGACCCTCCTTGTTTTTAAATCGTCATTTTGTAACAGCAGAAACAGATGGCACACAGAGACGGAGAAGTCAACGGTACAAGCGCTGACTCACAACTAACTTTCATTCATACACAACGAGGTAATATGTACACGCAATATCATATCATGATCTTTTGCGTAAGCACAACCTCTTCAAACACAGGAATCAGAACACGAGGTTAATATTCGAAGCAGCACACATCGCACGCAATTGTTCTGCCTGCATTAGCCAGCCTTCGATGTCGCTCTTACACAAGGGTACAGACCAGATCTACAGGTGGTGACAAGTGCTCTTGAGTGGGCATATGTAAAAGACCTTGATTTAATGTTGTGCCTAAATAAATTTTAGTTGAGAGTCAGCGCTTGTCGCGTGGCCTTCTTCGTTTTCGTGTGTGGTCTGTTTGCGCTTTTGTTACAAAATGCAGTTATACCAATTCGCCCAACTCTCAATCCTATTCTAAATCCTCGTCGCGTTGTTAGACGGAACACAGGAAACGTGAATTGATCCACTAAACCAAAGGTGCAGCGCTACCGGGATACCCGAACGTTTATGACGCGTCACGCTATTTTTTTTATTTTATTTTTTTTTTAACAAGCGTGAACGCTAAATGCAGTGTGGCCACTCTAACCTGCGGGGCCCGCTAGCCTCCATCGGAGTGTGTATACGTACCCTAAAGGTTAGGTGGGCTAAGGTTTAGTTTTCCACTGCCGGTTTGCACTTTCTTATTCCGTACCACTATAGAGGCGCAGATGTTAACCAAAGATCGGTTCGCATAAGGAAACACCGACGGAATAATTGCGAGAGTTTCGGCCCACCCCGAAATGTAGTTTGTTGTTTCTGGGAGCTGTATTATAGCTGGTGGGGTGGTGTCCAAATTCACGCCTGTGCCATGAGTTCCTTTTAGTAACAGAAACAGACCTCGAAGCCTATGCTTTTGCGAGCTGTATGTGTCGGATGTGTTTGCGGAGCCGGAAACACGTCATTGTTGCTATGTTTTAGATTGCACTCAGAACAAACTCAAAGAAACTGGGTAGTGACTGAACATCATTTTTGGCAACTTATGTAGCTTCAAGGCAGGTCATCTTGCTTTCCATTAGAGAGACAGACGAATTGCTTCCGGGATTTCTTTATTTTGTATATTTCTATTTTCACTAAGTAGATCTTGAAGTGACCCTTTCCTGTGAGCTTCAGATAATGGTGACCGCGGAGGTAGCCCCGGAAGACCGCGTCACAAAGCGTGAAGACGCGCGAACAATGGGCGATTTAGATAGCTTGAAGCAGGGCCTGGTTTCGTCTACCCTTGCTACGAAGCCGGTTTTGAAGATCAACAGCGTATATACCAGAACACTCCATGAACGTTGCAGAAAGTTGGACGACATTGTATAGGAGTTTGAACTCCAGCGCCCGCTCGGCATTCTAGAATAGTTAATTGTTGGGCTAGTTGGTTCTGCATAACTGAACAAGTAACTCAGCGCAATATAAAAGACAGACAACCCAACAATTAACTATTCTAGAATACATTTCTCGTACATTGGGCCCTTCCTTTTGTGTGTATCCTCAGCAGCGCTTGTCCTTGTTTCTACCTTTCTTGTGTCTGTCTTTTATATTGCGCTGAGTTACTTGTTCAGTTACGCTCGGCATTACACTCCAATCGCGATTTCCTGGTCTTCCAATGCGCCACCCATTGAATCACCGAAGGCTAATTTACTGACTTTACAAAGTGGAATCCATTAAGCTGAATTAATTTGTTGGCTAGGCCCAGCCTGGCGGCTTAGTTCGTTCTGCTGCTGAACAGGAGGTCAAGGGCTCGGTTACCGGCAGCCGCATTGCTGTAGGGGCTGAATTAAATAAATAATAATTATTAAAAAACTTTTCCTTCGGTTTTTTGGGTGCGCGTTAAGAGAAATTTACGTGGTCAAAATTAATACGTAGGCCTCCACTACGGCGTCCCTTATAACTGACTGCAGTTTCAAGATGTTAATCTCCATAATAATGAGAAAAAACGATGGTCCGGTAATAGCTTTTTTCTGAGGCTATGTTTGGGTATTTGGTGCATTTCTCCTTAGATATTCTTGACTTCACATCGCTAATCAGCCTACCCTATTATTTGGATGCGATCTTCTGTTCTTTTTAACAATACAGGGTCATGATATAGTGTCGCACAGGGCGCATTACTTCATGAATGTTCCCATTCATCGCCCTCGACATGCCCGAAATCTTCCCGAAATTTGGTTGCGGTAGCTTCAGTGGTTAATAAAATTATTTTACATTTATAAATAATTTATTAGCAAATAAATTCGGTGACATTTGCAGCCCGCACTCTCTTCCGCATCTATCGCACCAGAAAGTATGCACGGGCACCGATTACACTGAAAGCTAGAAGGCCAAAAAGAAAAGCTAGTAAGATGTTGTAGCACATCTGCAATATTTGCAATAGATCTCTAGGCTCAATAACAGCTTCGTTGTAGTATGCATGGAATGCGCACTGCACTGTATTTCATGTACCGGTCGTGTCTCGTAGCGAGAAACATTGCGCACCTTTTTGGCGTGTTATAGATGAGAGCCGTGTGTAGTGTTCGCGCTGAGCGCGCGCTGCATTTCAGTGCCCGTATTCAGAAAAACCTCTTATGCTTGAATTGTTCGCAAGACAAAATTTCAGCCAATCCCAATGCTGGACATGCTGGCCTGCCAATGGCAAACAGCACTTCCGATGGAAGAACTTTGTGAATTCCGCCCTGGTTCGCGTCGACCGGTGAGCAAGCTGAACCTACAAAAATGTTGTGGTATCTCTAAATGGCGGACGATACTATACCGCAGTAAAGCTTCATTTTTAAATCATTTCGTGCGCAAACAAACAGGGACGAAGAAAATGAGTAACACAAGGACGAGCGCTTTCTAACAACTGGTGTTATTTTCGAAGAACCATGCATGTAGTGTTTGGGACTATTCGGCACTTTCGCTAGTGCGCAGTGATGCGGAAGAAAGACAGAGTCGTTTTGGAGCACTTATAAAATCAAAAAGAAACTTTAAAATATGTATATACAGATAGTTGATAATCTGCGTAACGGCAGTCAGTGTGTCCACACACGCACAGCACACGAGTATAAACGGGCTGTGACAGTCCCGTGTTTCGAGGCTCACGCTTCCGTCGTCCAAGGCACTGCGGATTCACCCGTGCTCGAGCCGACTGCGACGACGACACGTTCAGGCCCCGTCCAGCACGGTTCTCGGGCTCGGCACGCTCAGGAGCAGCAACGGCAGCAGCCAGGGAACGCCTTGTCCAGCACGACCTCGGCGCCCGGCTCGTACGCCGCTCGCAATCCACGTGCGGCGGTCGCACGTGAGGACCGCGTCTAGCACGGCAACATCTGTGCCAGACGGACGCTGCTCGGCACAGCTCAGGTGCAGCAGCTCAGGGACCGGCGGCACTCGGGTCAGCCAGCGTCTCGAGCACTGGTAGCAGGAACCCTGGTTCCTCGGACGTCCTCGTCCACGCTCGACTCCGCGATCCTCCGCACCTTGCCACGGACGTCTCGCCTGGCAGGTCCTCTCGCCTCGTTCCCCCCAGGAGCTCGGAACTGCTGCCCGCCTGGTTCGAACACTGCGAGCTCGCCTCGTGCCGCCGCGCTCGTGCACCCGTTCACTTCTTCTTCCCAGAGCTTGGGTGGCCGCTCCGATCCTCCAGCGGTACCTCGCGGCGCTTACATATGACAATGCACCTGCTTAAATACCCACAGATCTGCGCGATCCAGTCAACAGAACACGTCAATAGCGCATATAACAACACTTGTGATAAAATGCCGCGTATCAGCGCTACCCGGTCAGCATAAAAACAGCAATGCGCATAAAACAAGCACACAAGGCGAAAATGCGTTAAATATATGATGACAGGAGCGAATTCTCTTTATCTAACAATGAAACAAGGATGACTGATGCATTTTTCCTGTAGTTTTGCAATCCAGTGAGCTTGCGCAATTTCTATCGCGGTTTTATTTCTATGCCTAAACAAAATGTCGGTGCTTCCAAGACAAGGTGAGCACGCATGTTCGTGACGATGCATTGCCAAATGCGTACATATGGCGACCTATCAGACTAGAAAAGTGTTCCCTTAGTCTCGTGTTAATGCATCTCGCAGTCTGCCCTACGTACACATGCATGACCACACATCATAGGAATCTGATACACAACGTTCTTCGCGCAATCGACAAATTGGTTCTTACGCGGATGTTTAATACTACAGGGAAAATGCATCAGTCATCCTTCTGTTTCATTGTTAGATAAAGAGAATTCACTCCTGTCATCATATCTTTAACGCTTTTTCGCCTTGTGTGCTTGTTTTATCCGCATTGCTGTTTTTATGCTGACCGGGTAGCGCTGATACGCGGCATTTTATCACAAGTGTTGTTACATGCGCTATTGACGTGTTCTATTGACTGGATCGCGCAGATTTGTGGGTATTTAAGCAGGTGCTTCTTCGAAAATAACACCAGTTGTTAGAATGCGCTCGTGCTTGTGTTACTCCTTTTCTTCGTCCCTGTTTGTTTGCGCACAAAAAGTTTTATTAATGAATCTGTTCCATTTAGGCCGACTCGCAGTTATGCTGCAGTAAAGTTGTCGCAGTTCCACTTGTTATCGGTGGCGCAAGACGTTCGCAGTGGCGGTGGCGGGGGAAGAGTCAGCTTTGGAGAAGCACACCTCTGATCGATTGCCCCGGACACCTCTGCTGCCGTGCGGGAATGCCTGGCCTCCATTCCATCTACTGAACGTCCGACAAACCTGGAGGTATGACTGACGGACCCCTCTCTTCAAAGCATGAAGGCTCTGGTCACGCTTATCATGAAGCTCGGCCTGGCCGACTGAAGAGACAATACATAGGCCCGGACTTGGGTTTTATTTTTGTAATCAATAATCAGTAAAGTTTGTTTTCTATCTATCTGACTGCTTCCTCACGTGAACAACTGTGGCAGAACAGTTATATCCTTAGCGTGGAGGCAACGGTTCGATGTCGAAACGTTCATACCCCTTCATCTTTGGAGTGGCTTACAGCCCCATATGCGCCCACTACTAGTGTGAGGAGACCATCGACCAACTTCTCTTTTATTCCAGCGTCAGTCTCTCGGTTCGGAGCGCGCTCAGGCAACTGGATTGTTGGCCCCTTTTCAGAGGCAAGGATCTTGGGTGCTTGGCCTCATCTTTCATGAACCCAAGAAGTTACCGGGCTCGAATGAATTTTGTATAATCGAAGGACCTCAAAACTTCCCTATAGACACCTTGTGTCTTCTACTGTGCGTTTAAACTCTCTCTCTTTCTACGTTTTCTTTTTTATTTCCTTCAATCCCTCATACGCTTTCTTTTGTGCAGGGTAGCCAACCCCCTGCCTTTTCTTGTTTCTTTCTCTCTTGTTCTATCAGTGTTGATCAATGAGTCTCCCAGTGACTTCTTTTTTTTTTCTGCTTGGATCTTTTCTTTCTCGTTCACGTTTTGCTTTCGGTTTCGGATAGCTTTTCTTGGCCTGGTACTGGTTTATCATTGCCACCTACAAAGTAGCGAGAACCGTAACAAAGGCCTCGTGAGACAGCGCAACTTTGTTTAGAGCTCGTACTTCGTCGATGCCGTTTGTGGTGCAGTAGCAGTAGTGCGATACGCCATCTGGACGTCGGCGTGCTGCTCGGTCGTCAGTTTCTGTGACAAAGCAGGATATATGACAGTCATGCAGTCTTCTATCGTGGGTATGCATATATACCTGCAAGATATATACCTGCAAGAATTAACATTTATTAGCCCCAAAGGAACTAAGGCCCCAGTCCGGGCCTTCTGGTAGGCTCATATGCCTCCTGGCTCCGCACGTTCTGGACATGCTCCACCAGAAGCAGCCACCATAGTTTTACAAGCTTGCGTGGGGGAGTGGTCCATTCCTCCCAGCTGCCGGGACGCTGGTTGGGTGATAGTTTAGAAAGTATTGTCTTTCTGAAGATGAATAAGTTGGCAGGGCACTCCCATAAGGTGTGTTTATTTTATGGATAGGTCCCGCACTGTTTGCAAGTGGGGGAGCCTGGGTTCCTACTAATATAGTGCGGTGTGTGTAACGTGTGTGTGTTTCGTGCTTTTCGTATGATTGAGGCGCCCTCTCTCGAATGCTTGTAGGATATGGTGTGTTCAGAAGTGTTGATGCTTCCCTGCGAGACTTCAAAATATGTAGCCTTTCGTTCCGTGGCATCTTCCGCTTTTTAATGGGGTTCTAAGTGGCTTCGACAGGCCAAAGGATAGGAGGGCCCGGTTTTTCTGCATGGGCGAGCTGGTGTGCTCTTGTATTTCTTCGCAGCCTTCGATGGCCTGGAACCCGTACATGTAGAAGGGGGTGAGCGTGTATCTCCATGTGGAGCTTTGTGCGTATGTGTAAAGGCAGGTCATCATTTTGATAACCCAGTCGACGACCATCATCCCAGTCTGTTCAGTATTCGTCGACCTTGATGAGATAATTGAAGTCCTTGCATTTGTGCCTGATTGTGGATGTCTATTCTGTCATCTAGTGAGTCAGGAGATGTGGCGTCTGTTAGTGTAGCCTGTCGTTGCGTGTTCAACGGTTTGGGTATTCGTAATAAGGTCAGCAGACATCACAGCGGTTGTGGTTGTCACTCTATCTAGAGTTCTTTTCTCTTCTAATTCTTCAGCTCTTCCTTTGTGTTTCATCCTCCTTCGTCAGAGTTTCCCAGGAAGATTAAGACGATGTCATCAACAATGGCTGAGGCTTCACCCACTTCTGGTCACCTGTCTTCGTAGTTTTTCATATGCGTCAATGCATAACCAGGTTTTGCGAGTTTGGTAGATATTGAACAGCAAACCGGATTTGTAAAACGATGTATTTGCCTTCCAACGGCTGACGAATGCAACGAGCTCAGTTTACTGTGAAGTACCCTATATAATGTATACAAAAAAAAATCTGTCCTTGTAATAGTTTGGAAACTGCGCTTTCCGCGCAAGGTCAAGGCAGACTCTCTACGAACTGAGCTACTCGTAAATAACGGGCAACAGACAGTACAGGACAAGGAACAAGCAGTCCATCACGAAGTCGTAGCGCAAGCAGTCAACTCGTGGCGTCTGTAACCGCGTCAACTACGGTGATTTCGACTCTCATGAGGCGAGCAGAACCGCCACCGACCGAGAAATTGATCTCGCGATGCACGCGGCATTTGGCGCCGGTAGTTTCGGCAAACGGTGACGCCACGTCTTCCCCTGCCGAACACCCGAGAAGTAGTTTTCGCACGGCCCCCTTTCTCGAGAAGATGCCGCGGCGCATGGCCGACCGCCGCTGGAATCACGAAACTTCCGCTCCGAGCACTGGAAGCTGCAGTGCCAAGGGAGGGTACAGCCCGGCTCGGATACGAGGCTTTTCCCCTCCGCGTCTTCTACTTGTTCCTCCTCTTCTTCTTCAGGCGGCTAAACTCGAAGAGGCAGAAGAAGGCACGCGGCGCACGCACCGCCAGTGACCCAGTGACCTCCGGCAACCTAGAATCGCGCGCGATGCTGGCATTCTCCGGTAGACTCCTCGCCCTCGAGCTATCCACAGGTGCTGCCGCCGCTCCTTTCTTGACTCGCTTTAGGCTGCCCATGTTTTCTTTTGCGTTTCTTTCCGAGCAGCCCCCCCCCCCCCCCCCATTCCCACCCCCTCCTCGCGTCTTTCTGTATCGCGTTCATTGTGGATTTGTCGTTTCTTTTCCCAGCGCGCTCGGCCCCTAAAGCGCCTCAGCCGGACGCGCGTGTCGTCTGCTACTCGTTTCCGAGCCACGTCGTCTGCTTCCTCTGCCGGCGGCGCAGCAGGCAGGCACCACGCTGGCGCGGGTGATTATTGCTCGCCGCTTTCCAGTCGTCCTCGTATCCTAAAGCTCGTGTTCATGGTGTTGTTCACGTCTTTAGGTTTCTCTCTTCTGTTTCTCTCTCTCTCTCTCTCGGATGTAATATGTCTGCGTATCCTTCTTCCTTTTGTTTTTGTTTCTCTTGTCGCAAAGTTCATTTTGCAAACCTAGTTTTCGGCGAAGTCCAGTCGTCTGCTTCGGACATGACGCGTTGCTTCTACCTTGCTCCCTCTCGTCTGTTGCTTCTGTCGTCTGCGTTCTCTCCGCTTGTCGTCTGTTTTTGAAGGCGCCGCTTATGTCACCCGTTCCCCTATCATCTCCTTGTCGTATTCAGCCGTTCCGTCCTGAAACATTTAAATGAAGTTTAAACAGTCCTTGAGTTTGCTCCGCGTTCGGCGCAGCTAACTGGAACAATCTGTGTTCGAGCAGGAACCATGTCTGGTATACTGTCGTTAGCTCAGTGCCCACAGTATCACTTCAACCGTCTTGTATTAAATTCGGTAATTCCCAAGTTTTCGAATGTTCCTTGCTGTCTTGACCCGTTTCCCTATAGATGCACTGAGAGTGCACACACCTATGGGCTCCTTATATTTCACTTAGCCGTCGGCATCGGCGCTTTTTGTTTGGACCGTTTAATTTCTGGCATACGCCACTCCTATTTCCACTCCCACCCCGTCTCAAACATTCTCAGAGCACACCATATCCTTTTATATACTCACGGCGGTCAATTTAAAAGATAACAAGAACATACTGCCCCGCCCTTTCCAACTCGCGATAGCAAGCAGAAGTTCAAATAAACAAGAGCAGTCGAAAAAGAAAGAATGAAGCAGACCAAGGAAGATATACAGCCTCCTCAGCTGATAGGCGTCGTTTCCGAAGCAGCCCAGGTATGCCTGGGGAAGTACGGACGTTAATTGTTATTCCTCTCGAGTTCGAGAGGTCTGGCGTGGATCCGCCTCTTGATTTCTTTTGGGTTTATTTTTGTTGTTTATGATGACATTGCTCCATTCCTTGCTAATCCTCCAGAGTTCACATTCATTCCCTCCCTCTTTTTTCTTCCCACACCCACCCCCCACATCTGCCGTACGTGCTAACTCCGGTTTTCTCTTTTACCGGCCCGAAAAATTAATCTAGACAGAAGACGCTAAAAAGATCAAGGCGGAGGGCCCCGCACTGGACGCATGCGATAAGAAAAATGCTCAAGAGATATCGTGACCGCGGCTACGCGAGTGTTTCACTGAGGACCTATTGCCGCGTACTTGCGTGACCGCCAAATGTGTGCTCTCCAGAGAGAGGTTCCGACCATTGCGGTGGTCTCGGGCAACTGTGTGCGGTAATCCCAGCTTCGGCTCCGCTTCACCTGGTGCCTTTCATTTATCACCGTTTGTTGGCCGAAACGAAGCGGGACCGAGATAACGGAATGCTTAGTGGGAGGCGCATTCCATGCCGAGGTATATGTATATATCGTGGGCAAAGCGTGCGCCAAACGTTCTTCAGGCCAAGAAGCAATTTGTATAGGAGATTAAATACCTGACGGTAGCTCGTTTTGCGCTCCTCTTACGGCTTCCCGCATCTTCATTCAGGCCTGAGAGTTTTTGAAATACTACCTATATGGAATGGGGTCATGCTGCGCGCGTGTGTGACTGATCGCGGTTCTGTTCCGAGAACCGTAGGCAGGAGTGGTTCAAGCATATAGATATGGTGTGTGTGCCGTTATAGTGTGCAGCTATAACGCACTTTTGCTCGACCGCTGCATTTGTTTCTGCTGCGTATGCTGGTGGTCCGTATAATCCTCGTCGAGCTCTTTTACGTGCTTTTTGATCACGGACCTCAGCATCTTAAACCTCTGATGTCGGAGTAAGGATTGATTCGATTTGCTTATCAGCCCCCCTTATCGTTTAGCGCGCGATGTAACTGTATGCTCCGTAGATGTATTTGTATTACTGCATGCAGCGACAACGTGTTGCTAAATCTTGCTGAGAGCATGGTAATGAGAGCACGGCAGTGCTGCACTAGTGGCGTCGAACTGTATGCAAGCAGTGGTGCAACATCAACGTTGTTGGTCTGCTGAGCGCGGTCTGCTAGCCGCGGATGCTGCGTTTAGATGGAGGGGGATCGCACAAGCCCTCAATTAGGCTACAATGATTTAGGTGCGCATTAAAAAATCCAAAGTGGTCGGAATTACTCTGGACCCGTCCAATACGGCGTCCCCGAAAGTCGTTTGTGCAGCTATTGGATGTATAAAGGCTCAATCAATCAATCAGTCAATGAATCAATGCGTTCCGCCGCACGTCTTCCCGCAGTACATGTGTTATTATCGTGCCTCCCGAGTCCGGTGCTCTCCTTGTTTCGATCAATCAATCAATCAATCAATCAATCAGTTTGCCTACATGCTATCATGGTAGTGAAAACACGTTCAGTTCCGAGTTGAAGTACGTTTTAATTTGACCTAAGGTGTTAATTCACACGTCTGGAATCCTGTAATCAGGCGCCATCCTTTGTCGCGTGCCACTCGGTAGCCGCAGTTTATATAGCTTTGGCGCGTCAAGCCCGGTCAGTCGCCCAATAAGTAAATAAGTACCTGCTAAAAATTTGTTGTAGCTTGTGTTTGAGTTATAAAACGAATTTACTAGAGTTGTCGCAAAATGAAGCTCTGCGAAATCCACAGAACGGAAATCAAGGAGGTAATTACTATATAGCGAAAGAGGAAGCAGATGAGCACATATAAAAAATGTAACTGTATGCTCCGTATCTAAAAATAAAGCTTAACGTTTGTTGTAGCAAAGCCGAAAGGCAGATGATGGAAAAGATTACGAAAACAAAAAGCGTGACTAGCTTGGACTGTTCGTGAAATAATGGCAGATCTGTATCAGGAGTCAACGGAATGAGTCAGTTGCAACACAGCTCTGGATGGAAGAGGTGCACCTTCCGACACTGAAATGCCAGCTGTAAAGATGTCACGCGCGTACGCTCGCTAAAGAGAGATAATCATAAAGAAGACCTCCCGAGAGAAACGAATGGACCGAGCATAAATGACGATAACGGTTTCGATTAACGGCGGCGTGCCTACGTGCAACTCATTAAGGTTTTTGTTGTCTCTCGCTTTTGTCGTAAAAGACACTTCACCGGCCGAATGGCGCAATGGTAGAAACCTACGGACTTTCGGGTACGCATGAAGAAAAAAATGAGAAGTGAGGTAGGGGAATTGTGGTATTTTGATTTGAAGAGGTCGTATCTCGGCCGTAACTTTTTCTCTCATGTGGCGAGGTAATAGACGCACGTGCCCTCTGTTATGCAAGTGGTTACGGACTGCTTCACCAAATTATCGTATCAAAGTAAAATGCGTGTCATTCCTTCTGAACCAGAAACGATGTACAGTATAGCGTGAGAAGACGATGCACATCCTTAGAAATATGACAAGACAAGCGCAGCGACGCTGCACCCACGAATTTTAAAGCGAAGGTTTTGTGGCCCCGTGTCCCGCGGCTTTCGTTTGTTTGTGTGTGTGTGTGTGTGTGTGTGTGTGTGTATGTATGTATGTATGTGTTGAATGTTGATTGACAAAGTAGTGCCAGTGATAACTTAAAACGTGCACATATATTTTAATGCCGGCTCCTATAGGTAGGACACAGACCTTTAATAGCGCATTATGTTTACCGGCTTCACTGATTTTTCAAAATTTCTCGTATTTCGGCAACCCCATCCTTGGGCAAGAGGATTCCAGCTGCCGGATGCTCCGGCCTATATAGCAGACAATTTTGGCAGACAGTTTTGGCAGACAATGAATGAATGAATGAACTTTTATTTCCCTTTTTTAAGAAAGGGGAGGGGCCGGAGGGGAGAGAGGGAGGCCTGTGTGCTCCAGTCTTAGCACCTTCTGCTGCCAGACGTCCGCCTACCAGTCGTGGTAGGCCTCCGCTACCTCCTCAGCCCACCTCAGGACTCGGACCTGCAGGGTGGGATCGGAGCTGCGCAGGGCAGTCTGCCACAGCTCCTCGCTACTAATTAATGGTTTGAGGTGGCGGGGGGGATATTTGATGGGGCATTTCCACATGATGTGGGAGAGATATGCTGTCTGGACAGGGCAGAAGCGACACTTGGGTGTCGGGTATGTGTCGGGAAAGAATAAGTGCAAAGTGCGTGGGGTAAGCAAAGTGCGAGTTTGTAGTTGGCGCCACAATATTTCTCCCTGGCGCGTGCTCGACACAGAGAGAGACAAATTAGTGCCAGTAAGCGCACCTGTGTTCTGCTTAATAAAGCAATCAATCATGACGTAAGACCTGTCCATGTAATGTTTCCTTTAGTTAGATAGTTGTTATCTAATTAGTTAGTTGGTTGGTTGGTTAGTTAGTTGTGTATACTATCTACCCTATTGGGGCTATTAGATCGGCGGAAACAAGAAAAATTCTATGAGCAGTCAATTCAAGAAAAAGTAACAGAAATTCGTACAGATAAACAGAAAGAGTGGCATAAATAACACTTTCAAGAGTGTGGCACGGAAAGCGCTAAAAAATCGGACATAATTGATTATATATACGAGTCATGACTGGTAAAACTGATGACAAAGACTTAATAATATATTTAAAAGCGCAGCGAAGCGAAGTACAACGTGAACAAAAGGGGAAAATTAAAACCGCAAGGCACTAATCACTAAGGCTATCCAAAAATTACGTTATCAAGTGTACGTTATTATGCCTACAAAAGAATCGCGCAGCATTTTCCATTCCTTAATGACTCTCGAAAAGATGATATTGTAAACAGCGATTTCGAATTACAGAAAGAGAAATGTACATCCCGTGCCAATGCCTAGGACTTGGTACCTTATGATACATCGATTAATTTTGAAACATGTATAATAAAACACAGACACATTAGCCTTTCTCAGCCTATTTCTCTCTCCGTCCCTCTCTCTTTCTTTCTACTTTAGCCTCTAGTTCTCAGTTCTGACTTAAAGCGTCTGAAGATATCTGCAAGTTTTACAGAGCTTCGTCTTGGAAAGGGCAACAGATATGCTTATAAAATATGAATCGGGAAGCATGCCTATGCATGTTTACTAAGCTGGAAGATGTCGGCTATAAGTATCTCTAAGTCACACAAGCCTCTTAAGGCAAGAGCGCTTGGTAGTCAACGGCTTTTTTTTTTTTATGGTCAAAGTATGACACTCTTGGCTCATAAGGTATGTGCCACTGTGACGCAAAGGGCACAAAACGTTTAAATGTATTTGCATATGTGTCGCACTTCACAGTGCACACAACTTTCACCACCTTTCTTCCCTCGAGAAACATCGCCTTTATCCCTCATCACATCGCGGCATCGACGTACGAACTGTTGTTTGCATGTCCGCATGTCCGCTTAGAACGGTGCAGTGCGCAAACATAAACATCGCATAACATTAATCTCACAATCATATAAATCCAACAATTAATGAAGCCAAGGTAAGTATAGGAGAAATTATTTATTGTTTTAACTGAAATGTAGAAATGGTAAAATAAAGGGAAATGAATGTGGACGAAAAAAAAAAAATCTTGCCGCCGTCCACTCTCATATTACTTTACATCAGCATGTCTGCATTTCAATTAAAACAACTAATAAAAGTAACCGCCCAAGCACTCCGTACAGATGGTTAACCAGCTAACTTAAACGTACGGTCCCGGTGTTTATCACTGTGTTAATTCCGACGGTACATTAAAGTCGTTCACAATTATTGGTTACGTCTTTGCGTTTCTTAATGAGGTTACACCCACGTTCGGCTGTGCTGGAGAGAACGACGTCACTGACGGTATGCCCGCAGTACGCCGTTGTCGCATTGCCGCTTGCGATTCTTCAAACTTAAATTGCTTCAAAATTAAATCTGTCCGTCACGTAAGACAATGTGAATGGCTCATACCCACTTAAGCAATGCCTCCTTATTACGACCACAGAAGAGAAGTGAAATACTACGCTGGAATGGTGAGCGGCAGCGGAGCCAGCTGTTGAAGAAGACGAAGACGCTCGAGCCACTGCTGATGATGATAGTTTCTGCGTACAGAAGACGGACGGCCGAATTGGCTCGCCATATACAGCTTCGCTGTAATGTTCACTGTGTTTTCCTTGGCTTCATTATTCGTTGACTTCCTACACTTGTGACTAATGAAACTCGGGTTCCCCATCCCCTCGGTTCCCATTCTCCTCGTTCATTACGGTAAAGTTGGGAATTACATGCTGTATAATCAAATATTGCACGTTACTACACGTTACATACGATAATAAACACAATTGTACGCATTGCATTGAGTTTAACCTTTTCAGTAGATATTTGCTTCACATAGCGACAACTGACGTGTTGGATCTGCATTTTTTTTTTCGTTGCTTGTCGCAGTGGCTTACGCACGCGCGCCGGTAATCAACGGGCTTTAATCAAATTAAATGCGCTTTCTGAAACGCTGGCGTGTGCTAGGTGTAGTATGTATCCACGCAAATATGTATTCACATATAGCTCTCTACAGATGCTGGAAAGGGATAGGCAGCCAACAGCAGCAGGTGAATGACAATGCCAACAGAGTGACATCGGCAGCTGCTTGTAATATGCAATGAAGAGAGTGACACTATAGAACAAACAAAACGCGATAATTTACTTCGCAAGTAAAAGCTAAATGTTTAAAAACTGACATTGTCCCTAGGCACGTGGGAACAAAAACTAACTAGCAAGTCAGGCAAACATACACTTATGATCTTCAGCTCTCCGAGCACGAAACTGTGACGACGTCCAATGTCCAGCCGTGCCAGCGAGACGAGGCAAGGCTGCGGACATCGTCAGGACTGACGCGGTCGTGTCGTCAATGCTGAAGTTGGCAGCGAAGAGGCGCGCGATGGGCGGGGTGGAGAGCCGCCCGAGTCGACCCGACGGTCCCCACTTCGCCTCCGGGTCACGTCAGCAGAAGTGCTTGCATCGAATTTTCGGCGGCAAGCCGTGCATTGGCTGGACGGAGCACACCGGGCACTTCTTGTCCATTCTGGCGGCTCATCGAAGTCCCGGCCAGCCATGACCTGGTCTCGATGCTAAAATCCGAGGCAAGAAGGCGGCGTGCGATGGCTGGGTGGAGCAGACCGGAGTCCTGGCGATCCTGGCGTATCTTCGCAGACATTGCCAGGAAGCAGCCGATGTTGATGCTAAGCACTGCGGAAACCAACCGAGCAGGGGCCGGATTATGGACGCCGGAGCGGACCTGGCGCTCCCGGCAAAGTGTCAGGATAATGCCCGGGGCGTCCAAGGTGACCGCAGGGACGTGCCTACCAGCGGCGTCAATCGTCGCGATCTTTGACTTCCGAAGATGTCCGCCTCGATGGAGTCGGGCGTCGTCTGCGCGGCAGAAGCAGCAGATCGGTTCCAGACGACGCGCTGAACATCGTGGACACGTTCCAGACGAGCTTCTATACCGTCTGCTTTCGTCCGATGACTGCGTGTGGTGAAGGCCAGATGACGTGGACGGGCTCTGAATTTCTTCTGGAAGGATGTCCGGATGACTTCGCAGCCAGGAGACTCACTTCGAACCTGCCGGACAGCTTCGAGTTCTTGACTGAGGCCTATTGCTGGAACGGGGGTGGATTCGGCAGCAGCGGCCAGCACGTGAATTCTTTTTTCTGGCACGTAAGCCGTGACGATTATAATGATGATTCCTTATTTAATGACAGAAACCGACTGTGGCGGATAGATCACGAACCGGGTGGTAATATGCTAAAAAAACAAGGGGAAAAAAGTAATCGATGAGGTATAAGGAAACCGATTATAAATTATATAAAATGGTGTGTAAAAAGGTAGTCAGCCTTGCATAAACAGGTAGCAGAAATTGATATTAAAGATACCTGAAATAACATAAATGATGGACCTAAAGAATAAGCAAGTTAAATTTTGAATAATAATATTATTAATACCGTGAATTTACCTTTTTGCTATTTCAGTTTTATAATATTGAAGGAGGAATAACTCAGTCAGTGGAAAATGGGTCATATTAATAATCCATTTTTCTTGTGCCGCAGAGGCAATTACAAATGGCTCGGCAAACGTTCCTGTGACTGTATCCGAATACCGATGCTCGAAGTGAGAGTAGAACAGTGCTGCATAAAGATTTGAAATTTACCTTTGCGTTCAACTCAAACGCATTGAATTTAGATTAACCTTTTCAGTAGAGCTTTGCTTCACATAGGCTACAACTTACGTGTTGGATCTGCATTTTTTTTTTGGTTGCTCATCGTAGTGGCTTACGCACGCGCACCGGTAAATCAACGTGCTTTAATGTAACTAAATGCGTTTTCTGAATCGCTCATGTATGCTAGGTATAGTACGTGCCCACACAAATATGTATTCAAATGTAGTTCTCTACAGATGCTGGAAAGGGTCAGGCAGCCAACAGCAGCAGGTGAATGACAATGCCAACAGAGCGACATCGGCAGCTGCTTGTAATACGCAATAGAGAGTGACACTATAGAACAAACAAAACGCGATAATTTAATTCGCAAGTAAAATATAAATGTTTAAAAAATGACATTGTCCCTAGGCACGTGGGAACAAAAACTAACTACAAGTCAGGCAAACATACACTTCTCATCTTCAACTCTCCGAGCACGAAACTGTGACGACGTCCAATTTCCAGCCGTGCCAGCGAGACGAGGCAAGGCTGCGGACATCGCCAGGACTGACACGGTCGTGTCGTCAATGCTGAAGTTGGCAGCGAAGAGGCGCGCGATGGGCGGGGTGGAGGCCGCCCGAGTCGACCCGACGGTCCCTATTTCGCCTCCGAGTCACGTCAGCAGAAGTGCTTGCATCGAATTTTCGGCGACAAGCCGTGCATTGGCTGGACGGAGCACACCGGGCACTTCTTGTCCTTTCTGGCGGCTCATCGAAGTCCCGGCCAGCAATGACCTGGTCTCGATGCCAAAATCCCGGGCAAGAAGGCGTGCGATGGCTGGGTGGAGCAGACCAGAGTCCTGGCGATCCTGGCGTATCTTCGCAGACATTGCCAGGAAGCAGCAGATGTTGATGCTAAGGACTGCGGAAACCAACCGAGCAGGGGCCGGATTATGGACGCCAGAGCGGACCTGGCGCTCCCGGCAAAGCTGTCCGGATAATGCCCGGGGCGTCCAAGGTGACCGCAGGGACGTGTCTACCAGCGGCGTCAATCTTCGCGATCTTTGACTTCCGAAGATTTCCGCCTCGATGAGTCGGGCGTCGTCTGCGCGGCAGAAGTGCAGCAGATCGGTTACCAGACGACGCGCTGAACATCCTGTACACGTGACGAGCTTCTACTTCGCCCGATGACTGCGTGTGGTGAAGGCCAGCGACGTGGAATTTCTTCTGTGAGGATGTGTGGACGACTTCGCAGCCAGGAGACTCACTTTCGCCTCAAAACATTACCCACGAGGGGGATTGGACGACCTAACAACGAACAAAATGGTAAAGGTGAATAATCAAAATGAAGATTTTGGTAACTCCTTAACACAGATTTTAAGATGTCCTACTTAATAAAAATTAAGAGAAAACTAACTCTCGGTGCCCTAGCAGCGTAACCTCCGGATGCTTCAATAAATTTGTGAACAGCAGTGATCATTGCCTAATTCTGCTTTCAAGAAAGAAAGAAATGGTCAATAGTCTCCGGTTGATTACAAAACGAGCAGAGATCCGATGACTGCGTGTGCGTGAAGGCCACGACGTGGACGGGCTCTGAATTTCTTCTGGAAGGTGTCGGTGACTTCAGTAGGTGTGACGCAGCCAGCCAGACTCACTTCGAACCTGCCGGACAGCTTCGAGTTCTTGACTGAGGCCTTGCTGGAACGGCGGTGGATTCGGCAGCAGCGGCCAGCACGTGAATTCTTTTTCTGGCACGTAAGCCGTGACGATTATAATGATGATTCCTTATTTAATGACAGAAACGCACTGTGGCGGATAGACCACGAACCGGGTGGTAATATGCTAAAAAAAACAAGGGGAAAAAAAGTAATGGATGAGGTATAAGGAAACCGATTATAAATTATATAAAATGGTGTGGAAAGGTAGTCAGCCTTGCATAAACAGGTAGAGTACTAGGAATTGATATTAATAATACCTGAAATAACATAAATGATGGACCTAAAGGATAAGCAAATTGAATTTTGAATATTAATAATATTATTAATACCGTGAATTTACCTTTTTGCTATTTCAGTTTTAAAATTTATTGAAGGAGGAATAACTCAGTAATAACTCAGTCATGGAAGACGGGAAATATTAATAATGCATTTTTCTTGTGCAGCAGAGGCAATTACAAATGGCTCGGCAAACGTTCCTCTGACTATATTCGAATACCTATGCTCGAAGGGAGAGTAGAACAGTGCTGCATAAAGACTTGAAATTTACCTTTGCGTTGCCTGCCGAAGGTGAGCTTCAATTCCTGGATATTAGACTGAGGTTTCGGGAGGACCATTTATGTTGGTTGTATAAGCCTCGTTCTGTAAAGGCGCTTTTAAATGTTTAACCCATTGCGCCACAAACGCATTTGCAGAGAGCTACACAGACGCGCCTTATATATCTAACACTCCTCCGTGTACCCGCGCTCTTGCTCGGGGCGGTGCCGCCGCCTACGAGCAGAAAAGAGAAGTACTGCATTATGACACTAACGCGCACCGACAGTGAACGCTTCGGTGGTCTCAGCACTACGACGCCTCGATGCCAGCATTCGAAGGGACGCTGGCATCAAGAAGCACTACCAACGCCACCTAGGTGGCGTTCACCGTACTCAGCACAGCGGAGCGTGGCCTCCGCAATTAGCTCTGAAAATGTTTCTGAAGTTGATCGCGGAGGCTGCAATTACGACGCGCTGTACGCGCTGATTTGACTCGGTGACGATTCAGTTACGTGCTTTGTCTTGCGCGTTGTATTAGTGTGTCAGTTACGTGCTTCGTCTTTCGCGTTGTGCTAGCGTGTGCAGCGTAGTGCAGCTTCCATATGCACGACGGTTGCTCATGGTCATCGACGTTGGTAGTCGTGATGGAGGAGACGTGCCACCAGGCGTCAGCGTGGGTGCATCAACGCCTAAGGTCCACTGGACACTCTAGTATAGTAAAAAAATGTATTGTTTACGCTTCGCTGGGCGCGGTGCTACAGATACTTCCAATCATTCGTTGAGGGAGAGTTTCCTTGGCCAGATTCAGAGAATACAGAACGCGGGTTTCACGGATAGTGAAATCTTGAAGGCCTGTCAAACTAATTAAGTGGGTAAAGGGTACTGATAAGACAAAGAATAAATCAAGAGATTCCGCGCGTAATGAAAAAAGATCGGTGGTGGCGCCATATTTGCACAAGTTTTGGCATTGCTTGGAGAACGTGACTAGTAGGTACAGGTGAGCGTGATCATGTCCGCTCCCAACAAACTGGCCACGATGTGTTCCCTTTTGCATAAAAAATTGTCGGGCCATGGCAGGGAATGCAGTTTTTTTTTTTCCGAGAAGTTAAGAAATAGGTACGTTCGATGTAGATCTTCCGTTGTGTGCAGGTTGCCACTGTCATGCGCGAAGGTTTATGTGGGCTAGACCGGTCGATGTGTGACCATTAGATTGAAGGAGCGCTTGTCATCATTAAAAGGTACGGGGGGTTTGCACTTGCCTGTACACTGTAGAGTGTATCGGTGCCGACCGATAGAAAAAAAATGAAGAAAAAAAACTGATTGTTTGTTCTGGCCTAAGGACCAAACCACAAGGGAGCTTATGGAAGCCTTTCATATTCATAGGGAAGGGAAACGTGTTAGCAACTTAAGCCGTCTGTCGCTCTTAGCAACAAAGAGTTGATATTTTTGCAAGTAAGTGTATCACGGTATATTGTCGTCAAGTTTGATAAGGAAAAAAGTCTTCTGTTGGTTTTATTTGTTTTGATGACGCACTGGGTTTATTCCACGTGTGGTTCGACACGTCATCAGGACGGCTCCTGCTGCTCATGTACAGTCGCTTTGTTGTTGCCCCGTCGGCCAGGGTTTACAAACGTGATTTTCCAATAAATAAGTTTCAGTTGTGAGTCAGCGCCAGTGTCGTGTTCTTCTGCGCCTGTGTCCTTGTCCGTTTTGCGCTGTTATTTTCCTAAACATGAATTCCCACCAACTCGCCCAAGTTTCCCTTCTAGTACAGTTATGCGTATAAATAATCCTTGGAACCGAAAATGGTGTCCTACCCGACGATTCGAAGTGTCGTTTACAAGGCTGCTTTGCCGTATTCCACCGCGTCATTTTTTCTTGCACAGATGTGGTGGGGCAGTATCTCCTTTATGCTGCCTCTGCAATGAGCCGGAATCCATCGATAACATTTTACTATCGTACCGGCGGTTTTGAACTCAACGAAAAAGATGTTTGGAAATTATGTTTCGTAACCTAGGACTGCTCTTTACGCAACACTGTTCTACTCTCACTTCGAGCATCGGTACTCGGATACAGTCACAAGAACGCTTGCCGAGCCATTTATAATTACTTCTGTTGCACAAAAAGATTGCATTATTAACATTTTCCAATTTCCATGACTGAGCTATTCCTCCTTCAATAAAATTATAAAATTGAAATAGCAAAAAGGTAAATTGACGGTATTAATAATATTATTATTATTCAAACTTTAACTGAATTGCTTATTCTTTAGGTCCATCATTTATGTTATTTCAGGTACTCTACCTGTTTATGCAAGGCTTGCCTACCTTTTTACACACTATCAACGCGATAGCATTAAGGGCCCCGTGCCGCAAATAATCCTGCGTCGGCGGAAGCGCCGGCGTCGTTGACGGAAACAATCATGCTGCCGAAGCACATCACCCCAAACCACCCCGACCAGGCAGGCCCTTCGCGTGGCGCAAGGCGTCGGGGAACAAAAGTTGAATTTCTCAAAGTAAAATCCGTCAGAAATATCGTAAAGTACCATTTAACCGCAACCTACAGACGTGATGGCGTCGGATTGTAATTTGAATGTACGAGAAAAATGTCCTGATAAGCAGCCAGGGATATTTGAATGCTATCGCGTATTTAATTTACGATCGGTTTCTTTTATCTCTTTGATTACTTTTCCCCCCTTGTTTTTAAAGTGAAGCTTCGTATGGCTAGCCGAAACGAAAAAAAAAAAAGAAAACTGTCAGCCCTTCCACTGGGGTAGAGATTGAAGACCAGCGAAGCTCTAAAGTGGGAATTATGTATTTCCGATTATGACCATTAAGATGTGATGGTGTAATTGGTTATTTGAACTATTAAAGAATGAGAAATATATATGATCCGGTGGTTTTTATTTATTTAGTGACCACAGGGACCATGGCCTTATGGACGCTACGGTACACCGCCAAAGGGTGTACGGCAAAGGTTGGCACGTTCTTCATAAACACGTCACCAACGCCGCGCGCGTTTGGTGCGAACGCGGGCAAAACGCCGCCACCGTCGACAACAGTTCTGCGCGTTGCTGGTGCTGCTACATATCCAAGTTTATACAGCTCCTCATAATTTTGAGAATGACAGCCCATAAACAAATATCACGAAACGAAACACCGGCAGCGCATGCCTTTTATAGTAAATCTTCTCAGACTGTGATTGAGTCGCTAGTTCCCCTTGCGCCCAGTGGCAAGATACGCATTTGGTGCCGCAGCTAAAGTCGCCTCTCCTCTCCTCCCTCCCGTCCCCCTACGGCCTTTCGCGCGACGGAAGAAGTCGCGTTTGCTCTCCGCCGTGCGTTCGCTCCCCGTGAAAGCGCGCGTCTCTCGCGCGCTTTCACTCGCACGTACAGCCAAGTACAGCATACGGCCAATGAGAGTTTTATTGCGATAGCAATTATATGGACACTCCAAAGCAGATTTCTGCCGTCGCCGTGAGGTTCCGTATGACGTCAATGGAGATGAAATCGTCGCCGCGCGCCGCTGAACGCTGTATGTGCGAGTGAAAGGGCGCGAGGAACGCGCGCTTTCACGGGGAGTGAACCCACGGCGGAGAACAAACGCGCGTTCTGCGCCGTGCTTCCCTAAGGGCTGCAGAAGTAGGCGTCTCTTTCCTCCTTTACAATCACCATATATGTAGAGCAAACGCGCCTTCTTCCGACGCTCGAAAGGCCCTGGGGGGGGGGGGGGGGGGGAGGGGGGGAGGTAAGGGAGGCGACGTGTAGCTGCGGCACCAAGTGCCTATTTATATCAGAGGCTGCCGGTGCTGCTGCATGTCCAAGTTTATACAGCTGATAAAGCTACCATCATTACTCCGTATAGCTCTCTACCAATTTGCTATCCCAATTGATGCTTCACCTTTCAGGTGGAACTGCGACAATTTTTTTTATATACTAGCGGACACGACCATAGGAGACTGAGCCCTTAACAGCTTCGCTGTAAAAGCGTCTGTTAGTCGCATGTCCACAGAAAACTATCATCATCAGCATTGGCTCGAGCGTCGTCGTCTTCTGCCGCAGCTGGCTCGTTGGCGCCCCTCGGGTTGCGCTCGGGCACGGCACGCGCTCGTGCCACTGCTCCCGCGTTCGTCGTCGTCGTCTTCTTACACAGCTGGCTGCGTTGCCGCTCATAATTCCAGTGTAGAATTTCACTTCTCTTCTGTCGTCGTAACGGGGAGGCCGCGTTTACGGAGTTATGAGCCATTGCTTAAGGGGGTACGAGCCATTCATTGTTTTGCCGTGACGGACAGATTTAATTTTCAAGCAATTTAATTTCGAAGAATCGCAAGCGACAATTGCGGGCAAATGCTGCAAACCATGCCGCCGAGCAAACTCGAGATATCGAACGCAAGCGACAACGGCAGATTGCGGGCATCAGGGACGTCGTTCTTTCCGTCGTAGCCGAACGCCTATGGAACCTCAATACGAAACACAAAGACGTAACGAATAATTCAGAAATACTTTAAGGAACCGTCGGGATTAACCCTGTGATAAACACCGGGGCCGTACGTTTCAGCTTTACTGGTTAACCGTCTGTATACGGAGTGCTTGGGTGTGTTATTCTTTTTTTGGCATTTTACCACTTGTTTCCTGACTTTATCCCCCATAGTGGGTTTGTGCCAATAAATAACGAATCATCATCATTATCGCAGCTTACGTGGCAGAATCAGAATTTCCTGCCGGCCGCAGCTGCCGAATCCAACCCCGTTCCAGCAATAGGCATCAGCTAAAGCACTCGAAGCTGTCTGCCGCGATCGAAGTGAGTCTCCTGGCTGCAAAGTTGTCTGGACATCCTTCCAGAAGAAATACAGAGCCCGTCCATGTCGTCTGGCCTTCATTCACCACGCGCAGCCATCGGACGAAGTGCAGACGGCGTAGCAGCTCGTCTGGAACGTGTATCCACGATGTTTAGCGCTTCGTCTGGAATCGGACCGCTGCTTCTGCAGCGGAGACGACGCCCGACTCCTCTAGGCGGAAGTCTTCGGAAGCCAAAGATTGCGACGATGGACGCCGCTGGTGGACACGTCCCTGCGGTCACCTTTGGACGCCCCGGGCACTACACTGACGCTTTTCAGGGAGCGCCAGGTCCGCTCCGGCACCCGTAACCCGGTCACTGCTCGGTTGGCTTCTGCAGTCCTTAGCGTCAACACCAACTGCTTCCTGGCAATGTCTGCGAAGATCCGCCAGGATTGCCGGCACTTCGATCAGCCGCCAGAATGGCCAAGAAGTGTCCGGTGTGCTCCGCCCAGCCATGGAACGGCTTGCCGCCGAAAATTTCTTGCCAACACTTCTGCTGACGGGACTTGGAGGCGAAGCAGGCACCGTCGAGTCGACTCGGCCTGCGCGCCTTTTTTCTGCAAATTTCAGCATCGACGACACGAGCGCTTCTGTCCTGGCGATGTCCGCAGCCTTGCCTCGTTTCGCTGGCACGGCTGGGAATTGGACGTCGTCACAGTTTCGTGCTCGGAGAGCTGAAGATCTGAAGTGCCCGTTTACCTGATTGTTGGTTAGTTTTTTTTTCCAACGTGCCTAGGAACAATGTGATTTTTTAAACATTTAGATTTTACTTGCGAATTAAATTATCGCGTTTTGGTTGTTCTATAGTGTCACTCTCTCTATTGCATATTACAAGCAGCTGCCGATGTCGCTCTGTTGGCATTGTCATTCACCTGCTGCTGTTGGCTGCCTGACCCTTTCCAGCATCGGTAGAGAACTACATTTGAATACATATTTGTGTGGGCACGTACTATACCTAGCACACATGAGCGATTCAGAAAACGCATTTAGTTACATTAAAGCACGTTGATTTACCGGTGCGCGTGCGTAAGCCACTACGATGAGGAACAAAAAAACAAAAATGCAGATCCAACACGTAAGTTGTAGCCTATGTGAAGCAAAGCTCTACGGAAAAGGTTAATCTAAATTCAATTCGTTTGAGTTGCCTACCTTCGGCAGGCAACGCAAAGGTAAATTTCAAATCTTTATGCAGCACTGTTCTACTCTCCCTTTGAGCATCGGTATTCGAATATAGTCACAGGAAAGTTTGCCGAGCCATTCGTAATTGCCTCTGCGGCACAAGAAAAATGCATTATTAATATTTCCCATTTTCCATGACTGAGTTATTCCTCCTTCAATAAATAATAAAACTGAAATAGTAAAAAGGTAAATTCACGGTATTAATAATATTATTAATATTCAAAATTGAACTTGCTTATTCTTTAGGTCCATTATTTATGTTATTTCAGGTATCCTTAATATCAATTTCTGGTACTCTACCTGTTTATGCAAGGCTGACTACCTTTTTACACACCGTTTTATATAATTTATAATCGCTTTCCTTATACCTCATCGATTACTTTTTCCCCCTTCTCTTTTTTTTAGCATATTACCACCCGGTTCGTGGCCTATCCCCCACAGTGGGTTTCAGTAATTAAATAAGGAATCATCATTATAATCGTCACGGCTTACGTGCCAGAAAAAGAATTCACGTGCTGGATGCTGCTGCCGAATCCACCCCCGTTCCAGCAATAGGCCTCAGTCAAGAACTCGAAGCTGTCCGGCAGGTTCGAAGTGAGTCTCCTGGCTACGAAGTCATCCGGACATCCTTCCAGAAGAAATTCAGAGCCCGTCCACGTCGTCTGGCCTTCACCACACGCAGTCATCGGACGAAAGCAGACGGCGTAGAAGCTCGTCTGGAACGTGTCCACGATGTTCAGCGCGTCGTCTGGAACCGATCTGCTGCATCTGCCGCGCAGACGACGCCCGACTCCTCGAGGCGGAAATCTTCGGAAGTCAAAGATCGCGACGATTGACGCCGCTGGTAGACACGTCCCTGCGGTCACCTTGGACGCCCCGGGCATTATCCGGACGCTTTGCCGGGAGCGCCAGGTCCGCTCCGGCGTCCATAATCCGGCCCCTGCTCGGTTGGTTTCCGCAGTCCTTAGCATCAACATCTGCTGCTTCCTGGCAATGTCTGCGAAGATACGCCAGGATCGCCAGGACTCTGGTCTGCTCCACCCAGCCATCGCACGCCTTCTTGCCCGGGATTTTGGCATCGAGACCAGGTCATTGCTGGCCGGGACTTCGATGAGCCGCCAGAACGGACAAGAAGTGCCCGGTGTGCTCCGCGCAGCCAATGCACGGCTTGCCGCCGAAAATTCGATGCAAGCACTTCTGCTGACGTGACCCGGAGGCGAAGTGGGGACCGTCGGGTCGACTCGGGCGGCTCTCCACCCCGCCCATCGTGCGCCTCTTCGCTGCCAACTTCAGCATTGACGACACGACCGTGTCAGTCCTGGCGATGTCCGCAGCCTTGCCTCGTCTCGCTGGCACGGCTGGAAATTGGACGTCGTCACAGTTTCGTGCTCGGAGAGTTGAAGATCTAGAAGTGTATGTTTGCCTGACTTCTAGTTAGTTTTTGTTCCCACGTGCCTAGGGACAATGTCATTTTTTAAACATTTAGCTTTTACTTGCGAAGTAAATTATTGCGTTTTGTTTGTTCTATAGTGTCACTCTCTCTATTGCATATTGCAAGCAGCTGCCGATGTCGCTCTGTTGGCATTGTCATTCACCTGCTGCTGTTGGCTGCCTGACCCTTTCCAGCATCTGTAGAGAACTACATTTGAATACATATTTGTGTGGGCACGTACTATACCTAGCACACATGAGCGATTCAGAAAACGCATTTAGTTACTTTAAAGCACGTTCATTTACCGGTGCACGTGCGTAAGCCACTACGATGAGCAACCAAAAAAAAAAAATGCAGATCCAACACGTAAGTTGCAGCCTATGTGAAGCAAAGCTCTACTGAAAAGGTTAATCTAAATTCAATGCGTAGAATTGTGTTTATTATGCAACCTGTAGTACCCTGCAATTTTTGTTTATGCAGCATGCAATTCACAACTTTAACATAATGAACGAGGAGAATGGAAACCGTGTGGGGGAACCCGATTTTTGTTATTCACAATTAAGCATAGGAAGCCAAAAGATAATGAAGCCAAGGAAAGCACAGCGCTAATTATTTGTTGTTTCAGTTGAAATGTAGACATGCTGATGTAAGGTAAAATGAGCGGGCAGCGGCAATATTTTTTTTTCGTCCCCGTTCATTTCCTTTATTTTACCATTTCTACAGTTCAGTTAGAAGAATAAATAATTTCACCTATGCTTATACCCCAGCGTCTCCATTTATAGCCATTACTCAGACTTTTCAGCACTTTGTCCGAACAGAATCTTTCCGAACAGTCAACGCTGGCATCTGGCTTTCTCCCGGTCTACTCCAATAAGTGCTGTTTTCTGCTATATTAGAATCGAAACGAATATTGGACAAAGTATTGAATTCTCGAATCTAATTCGAATAGAATAACGACGCGAGTATTCGAATTTTTTTTTCTCGAAGAATCACGCGCCCCTAAATGTAATATTACTCCTTCGACAATTGCACACCTCAGGCTTGTGTCGTGTAGAGCTGTCAATGGAGAAGAATAAGAAGAGGAAGAAGAGCAGACGCGTGGCAGTATCGCGTATGGCCCACACGTAGGTTTCAAGGATAACCACGACAAAAAGAAACTGTCTTGCGTTGCTGTCTCGCAGCACATAACGCCCCTGGAGCAATGGCAGCGGAACAGAAGACCACGCCGTTGGCTAAAAATGAACGCCGACCATCTGCTTCGCTATACGACATGCGCAACCTCATGGTGAGACATCGCTGTTCCTCGCTTCAGAGAGAGAGATTAACTTTATTTCTCTGTACGCGTCTTTGTGGCTTTGGCGTTGTGCTGCTATGCAAGAGGTCGAGAGTTCGATTGTTCGGCTGCATCTAGGTAAGGGCGAAATGCAAAAAAAAAAAAAAAAAAATGCTCGTGTACCGTGCATTGGGTGTACGAGAAACAACCCCAGGTGGTCAAATTTATCCGCAGCCTGCCTCCAAAACGGAGCCCTCCGTAGTGGCGGACTAAAACACACCTATGGCTTTATTGTTGCATGCGCTCGGAGAAGGCGCTTTCGATAGGGTCGACGACAAGCTGAAAAAAAAAAATCGTTCGTAAGGAATTTCGTGGAATCAATTTGCGAGGTGGCCGTTGCTATTGAGCCATAGTCATTCCTCCTAACTCTCCCGAATGTTTCGTAAAGCTTACATATTTGGGTTCGTTCTGCGACTTTACGAATGTTGCGTCAAATTTTACAAAACAATCGGCTTACGAAAAAGTTTCGCTCGTCGGTTTCTGAAGATTTATTCTCGGGAATCTTCTTATGATGAAAGGCCACGGAAAGGATACTTCCTTCGAGCAGTTTATTCGGACAAGTTCCTATAGTAGGCGAAATCGGCAACATCAGAGTCGCTCCGGTAGTCACGGTTATCTCAAAAATTATGTGCTGCTTGTCAGTACATTGCTATTCTCGGATGTGTAGTGCGTCTAAAGATGAATCATCGTTAATAAAATGCGTATGTATCCCACTTAAGGTACGTGCTCAGGGGAAGAATGTCTGTCTGTGTGTCTGTGTGTCTGTGTGTCTGTCTGTCTGTCTGTTGTTTGTTTGTTTGTTTTCCCTCCCCCTTGTCTTCCTTGGAAGTCTCCATCTCTCACCCTTTAGTCTATATACCTGCGTTGTCGGGCAGCTGACGCAACCGTGGGTTTTATGGCGTTAGTAGCGTGTTCGCACAACCGGTATCCACGGAGAGTCAAATAACCGCAATTGTGCAAGTTAATCCTAAATCACCCGCGTTCCCCAATCTACGACGTGCCTCATGACAACTCATTTCTTTGCGCCATTAACGTCAGTGCCAGCCACTCAGTCGGTCTGTCTGCGCAGTGGCGAGTTGTGGTGCTCCTTGGACCGCGCAGGTGTCCACTCCTCTAGGTTCGGCGGCTGGCGGGTTCCGAACCTTGAGGGCGGTGACGCCGTGGAGTGCAGAAGGACCCAACCCGACCACCGTGGTGGCATCGGTGTTTGTCATCTCTTGCGCCACATTCGCCCTGGCGGCCATGGTCCTCAGCAGGTGCACAAATTAAACTGAACCATCTATCTATCTATCTATCTATCTATCTATCTATCTATCTATCTATCTATCTATCTATCTATCTATCTATCTATCTATCTATCTATCTATCTATCTATCTATCTATCTATCTATCTATCTATCTATCTATCTATCTATCTATCTATCTATCTATCTATCTATCTATCTATCTATCTATCTGAGCAATATAAATTGTGCTCCGTGCGGGCGCATGCGCAGCTGGGAGCACGGTTGGCGCGCCACCGACCCCCTGTGCACGACGGACGACTGCCGGCAGCACGCGCAGCGCCTGTCGCAAGCCCTGGACCGCAAGGCGGGTCCCTGCGGAGACCTGCAGCGCTTCACGTGCGGCTCCTGGTCGTACGACGCGCAGGTGCCTCTGGTCAAGAGCGTCGTCCAGGCGTCCGAGAAGTCCTGGTTCGGCCGCATCGCCGATCCGGCCTTCCTCGATTCGCGCGGGACGCCGGCGACGGCCGCACAGGTCGGTGATGGAGCATGCACGACCTTTATGACCTCTCATTGCCCGAAAAAGAAAGTTAAAGATGCTTGTATATCCTCCTCACACCCGAAGACGGCTCAAGAACATCGCTTTTCAGCTCGGTTCTCATTACCACCTAGTATGTTGCGAATGTGAAAAAAAAGAAACAATGACTTTTTCGTTTCAGTATTGCGCTTAAATGCCGTAAGCATGCAGCATCACCACGTGTATTGGCAAAGCAACCGTCTCGCTTAATTTTTAAGTGTGATTATAATTTTTAGGATAGTTGACGCACTTATCGCTTTCTGTTCCAGTATGTAACCGTTTTGCTTTCACGCCAGCTTGGGTCACTGGGTATGCGCCGCTCATCAATGAGGAAAAAAAAAAAAGCTCATTTAAAATTTATGCGGTACTATGCGTAATCGAACCCGCGTCATATATTTAGACAAGCGGCAGCGCCACCAGATGACGCATCGTGTTCAGAGGGAAGCGCGAGATCTCGAGGAGCCCGGTTGCAGTTACACGTACGCCTCATGCATGACGCGTTTCGGTGGTGGCGATGCAGTGTGAGTCGCTGTATTGCTGCTTTGCTAATTGCATTAGCGTCTACGGTCATCCTGTTAGGGCTGCTGCCGGAATTTGTTATTGCGATAGCAATTATATGGACACTCCAGGCGCATTATTGCCGCGCCGTCATGTTCGATATATCCTTATAAAGTCCAAGTGCGGTACGATTGCGCACCGTGCGCCGTTTTTTTGTGGGTGCGAAAGAAAGCTTCAAGATGCGCCGAGAAGGATTGTGTCTTGATGCGCACTGTCGTCCCGCATGCCCAGTGTTGAAGGTCATGTGTTTAAATGCGGGGCGGGGGTAGAGTGGAGGTGAGCGCTCGGTAACGTTATCAAGCGCGCGCGAGGCGCAGGGAATAAAGGTAACCGGGTGTCTCCTCTAGGCTGGCAGTGGCTGCGCGCCTCAGAGCCCATTCGCGGCCCGGCACTTTACCTTGGAGGTAATATGCGGCCGGTGCAAGGTTGGGCGAGCCGATATGGCTGGTGGCCTCATATATGCGCTGTCTGCCCGCCCGCTTAGTGTATAGGAGCTCGCGTAATTTGAAGTCCCGAATTCCGCAGTATTCCCCGTAAACGTTTCAACGTTGATATTACTCATTCTGCTTTATAAATTGTACAAGCGCTTGCTCGAGGGCATGTGTGGTTAGAAAAATCCAAAATTAGTTTTGCACCGTTTGGAACCACCGGGTGAATTTTGTGGGCTTAATTACAAACAAGTGAAGTGGCTATCTGGTGCGCAAAAAATACTCTTAGATAGACACGTTTTCTGAATGTGCTTGCTTTAAATCGGAAGGCGAAGCTTCTCGTTGCCTGAAGAACAGTTGGCGTGGTACAGATGACCCCTGCAATCTTCGCACCTGAATCGATGCGTAGGTTTAATATGGATCACGTAGATCACTCGTAGATCACTCGGGTGCAGAGAAATATGATGCTTGTCTGTGATAAAGAATTCGCGGCGTACGAAAATGTATATAATACTATTTATACTTTCGATTCAAGGCCAAAATAAAACTTGTTTTTATAAGTGGAATCTCCGGAACACCGTTGCAACGACTTTTTATCGCCTTGTAGTGTGAATCAAAGTTTGCATTTGATTTTCTGCTGTATCTCCAATATCCGTTGTGTGAAAGGAAATGAACTGCCATGTTATTGCGTCTGCGCGTGCGCAGTTCGAACCGTCGGCGGGCGTACGCAAGGCTGTGGAGCTGGTGCGCCAGTGTATCGAGAGGGAAGGCGAGACGCCTGAGGCTACGGAGCAGCTATGGCGTAAGGTGCGCCCGTTGCGTATTCCTAGTGTGCCAATTAACATATGTCGTTGCTCTATTCCGTGCATAACCCAAAGAACAGTTAGAGACGATCACTCGTGAAATTTGTGCATTTGTATCTGTATCTTATTGTCGGTCGTCCGTCCGTCCGTCTGGCGTTATCTGTCTGTCTGCCTGGCGTTATCTGTCTCTCATTATGTCTCTGTATCTCTTATACACGTATATTTCTCTCGGTCCTACCGTGTCACTCATATTGTCATTGTACTTCTCACTACCTAAATGATTAATTACCTCAGTTCAAGTGGAGCTTACAGCTAATAAGCGAGCGGGAGCTAGTTTGTTTTGAAAGCCACCTGTTACGTTTCTCCTGCGGGCTGCCGCAGTTTCTGGACGACAACGCGTTCATCTGGCACCGGCTCAACGAGAACGTGACCGGCCACTCGGTTAGCGCCATCGAGCGGCTCATCGTGTTTGCGGTGCGCTGGCGGCTTCCCATTTGGTTGGACGTGCACCTGACTCCAGGGACCGAAAGCGGAGCCCGAACCATCCACCTGCTGGCCTCGCCTCTTGTGCCGCTTTTATATCGGGTGACCCATTCGTTCACAGCTATTTCAATGAATCACTCAACCTTGTACTTAGTTTTTCGATGCCGTAAAGGGCAAAGAATGCGAAAACATTGTGAGGATCCCACGCAATGTGAGAACCGGTGGACGCGAACCACTGTCGACAACTTCCATCGCACTCATAATACCGAGAGGCTGTCGACATCGCGATACGGCTGAAAATAGTATTCAAATTAAAACGGGTTTTTACGGGTTTAAACTGGTTTTAATGGTACCTGTTTGGCAACAAACGGGTTTAACGAGGAACCACTGGCATACGAAGAAGTCGGCATGCATGGGGGCCTGTTTGGAACATATCCCGGCCATACCCGTTTAGTAGCCCTACTGTGCCAGATCATACCAGTTTAGTGCTTGAACAGGTTTGAATGTGAACTGTTATGTGGAAATCCAAACTTTAGCACATAGTAGAGCACACACAGAGCCATCACAATCATCATCATCAGCCTACATTTATGACCACTGCAGGACGAAGGCCTCTCCTTGTGATCTCCAATTATCTCTGTCTTGCGCTAGCTGAATCTATAGCCATGACAATAGCTAGCAATAAATGAATAGGCTTTTTAATGAATTTATGCATACTATAGCACCCACGCATGCTTACGCTCACACACGTCGTTAAAATGTATGCTCCTTAATTCTCACATTTGCAACACCTTTAATCCTGAAACGTGTGTGCGAACGTGCATGTCTTGTCGAATTAATTACTACCTTACTTGAAAGCAGGGCATGTCAATCCGTAGTCCTACGTTATATGTTTCTGATTCTAGCTACTAAAAACCTAATTAAGGGCCATGGATTTCCTTTTAACGTAAAGTAGCGTAAAATAAACGCAATCACAACGGAAGGTACGAAGGACAAGTACAGGAGGACAGGGCACGCAGAAGTGTGATGCGTAGGTACTTCATTTAGTATTCGTGTTTACCTCTTTATAGACAAGACAATCTCGACCAGGCGGCGCTGCTGCACCTAGCTATTTGAGTCCCGAGCTGGTTGCCTAAGGGCAAAAGCATACCGGGGCGAATATTCGCAACAGGATGAGGCATGTGTCTGCTGCAGCGAAAATCCGGAGACCACTCAGCACATCCTAATGGAACGCGACGGTATTCACCCAGCGAGACCCGTAAAAACGTCCACCTTCCATATGCGCTGGGATTTAAAGCGGATCGAAGCACTAACCGGTCAGCAGTCTAGATAAGCAAGATACGTTTACAGTATTAATGGGGGAAAAGTAGGGAATATATTAATAGGACCTTGTGCGTTACATGTGTAGGTAACTATAGAAGGTAGGTATAGAGGTTTTAAGGAAGAGAGAGAGAGAGGTGATTAAGGCGACATAGACAAAATAGTATACTAATAAACATTTATTGATTGCTTCATTGGCTCAAGCAGGTTGGGTGACTGATTGTCGACGCCCCGTTTCGATTGGGAGACCAATAAGGCATCGTCGTTATCGAAAGCACCCCCTTGCTGCAAAAAAAAAAAATGTGTCGCAGTTTCGCCCGAAAGGCGAAGCATCGATTGCGATAGCAAATTAGTATAGACGACTATACGAACTAAGGATAGTAGTTTTTATTTGCCGTATAAGCTTTTGAAAATTCGCTTACTAACGAAATTAACAAGCACGGCGCAATACGTGCAGAGGTAAACATGAGCACATCTCGCTCGATGACCGCGGAAACTCACTGTCAAAACGCTGGAGTGAGGAGGCGCGGCAGCAGCAGCGAGCGAATTGACCTTCGTGCTGCCTCTCGCTTAAACGCGAACTAAACGTCGAAAGCACAGCGCATACGAAGGTAACGAAGCTACCGGCACTCGGCGTGGCACACTTTTTTCCACATTGCAGATCGCTTTGAAGATGAGGCCCGCGCGGCCGCGCAGTAAGCAGCAGCAGCCGCAAGACTATAACGCCTCCTCCTTCCCTCTCCCTCGCCTCCCCGCCGTGCCTCGCGCGCGTGAGATTGTGCCGCGATCGTCGGCTGACCCTCGCAAGCTTTCACTCGCTCATACAGCGTACGGCGCGCGGCGACGATGTTATCGTGTTTGGCCTTTATGCGGAAGCATATCACGGCGTCGCCGACGGCAGAAATGCGCTTGAAGTGTCCATATAATTGCTATCGTAAAGAAAATTCGTCTCGGTGGTCGCATCCGGCCCCAGGCGCTCCGTCGGCCGTTTGTTTACATTGAGGCTGAGTGCTCTTTCTCTCTCGTTGCACGTGGCGCTCTCTCTGCATGTTGAACAGCAACGCTTGGACTTGCTTGGAAACGGCAATGTCTAGACTACAATGCCGTTTTCCAGAAACTGTCAGAGGCGGAATACATTTTTCGCGGCTAAAACACCCGGAAAGGTGAAGTTGTGCCTCTTATTTTAGTACGTCAAATGAAATGTGGACTTCAGGCGGAATTTGTTTCGCATGTCAGACGCAAGTATGTTGTGTACATCAGTGACGACGTTTTCTGCAACATCGACCTTGAGGTATATGCCGATTCAATTAAAAAGAAGCCACCATACTTAGAAATGTGTGCAACAAAGACAAGTACTGATTATTTCTTGCCTATGTAAAGCACGCTAATAACATTCTTCTAGAACTGAGTGACATTCATTTTATTGCGATAGCAATTATATGGACACTTCAACCGGATTTCTGCCATCGCCGTGAGGTTCCGTATAGATTCTAATGGCGATAAAATCGTCCCGCGCGCCGTATGCTCGAGTGAAAGCGCGCGGGGGACGCGTGCTATCACGGAGAGCCAACGCACGGCGGAAAGCAAACGCGATTGTCGCGCGACCGCGCGAAACGCCGTGGGGGTATGGGGGGGGGGGGGGGGGGGGGGGGAGGCGGGGCGACGCGCTGTGCTAAGGCACCAAATGCTTATCTTGCAACCCAGCGCAAGGGGAACTGGCAACGCAATCTCCGACGCGAAAGCACAAAAAAAAAAAAAAAAAGCGGGGAGGCAGCGCGGGAGGGAGGGGGGGGGGGGGGCGGAGCAGCTTCTACTCTGCCAACAAATACGCTTGCACTGGCTGTGGTGGCCGTCGCCCACACCGTCTCTTATCTCCACACGGCTCTGACCTTTGTATGCGCTGTGCATTCGCCGCTCAGTTTCCGTTGAAGCGATAGACCGCACGATTCTTTGCCCGCTGCAGCGACTGCGCTTGCTGCCAGCGTTTTGACAGTCGTTGTCTGCGGTCATTCAGTGTGATCTATTCATGTTTGCTTGTGCGCGATGACAGCACGCTTGTCAATTCAGTTAGAAAGCGAATGTGTCCAAGTTTATGCGGCCGATAAAACTACTCTACTATCCCTACTCCGAATAGCTCTCTACCAATTTGCTATCGCAATTGATCCTTCGCCTTTAGGGCGAAACTGCGACATTTTTTTTTGTAGGTGCATCTAAATCCAAGTGATCAGCATTTACTGCTAGTTTAGCTCCGAAACATGGGCCCGATGTTTTGTGCAACCGATTTCAATGGTTTCGTACACATTACTCTCGTATCTTGCAACTAAAAACCGGTTTAAAAAGGAAATGGCATCAGAGAAATTTCTGTTGTGCGATTATAACGGCGTTGCGCGTTTAAAGAAAAAAAAAAAAAAAAAAAAACGTCAAGCAGCTTGTACTAGCGATCTTGCGTAGTTCAAAAACGCTTACGGTCAGCTAGTATCTGAAGGGTATTTTTAAAAGAATGATAAAGTACCTTTCTGTGCGGTGACCGCTACGTGTAATTGTTAGTGCAAGAACTTGCAAAGACTTATGAAATTAGTTTAGTCTATTAGTTTATCATTAAACACTTAGTTTAGTCTAAGTGTTTAATGATAAACTGTGCGCTATTGCCAATGGTGTGAACTACTGCAGCAGGTGTTTTTTCACGAGGCTGTTTTACAGGCTCACAGACTGCGGGGGAAATTCCCGAAAAACCCCCATGATATTTGCAATTTTCATTGCTGCCAAAACATGCTATCGTACTTACAACCTTTCTAAGAGTCCGCATTGTACACTTAACAACCACGTCAATGTTTCTTATGAGCTGGTCCTGCAGGCACTCCTTCCTGAAAGGGACCAGCGTATGTGAACGCGTCCGTATGTACGGAGCCTACTAAACTTTATTGCTGTGTGCGTAAGCGCTGCTAGATTTACCAGACGACGCGGTTCAAACGAGCAGAAACATGCCTGCTTTAATTCTGCGTGCAGCTCGGCGCTTGTCTGATCGTGTCTGATCTGCTAAGTTTTCTGAAATATGCAGTTTTACGGGCTGCTCTCAACGTTGTGTGTTTTCGAGGTGATCGTGGCACTGAAAGACAGAAAACAATGTGTACCAAGCTTGGATAACGAGACCACGCTTGTCACCGTGGAAACGCAACCAGCGGTTGCTCGCGGTCCGACGCAAATAGGCGTGCAGTCGCTCCGACCGAGCAGGAGGCGAAAGAGATGACCCTCCACGTTCGAATGTGACCGCCAGGGGAACGATCGGCGCTGGCGTCACGGGCTACAACTTGGTTGCCTCGTCTGTTTAACATTAACTGCGAAAGTTGAAAAGACTGTTACGGGTGCGTTGCAGGAGGACGTGTGTATATGTAGCCTAATTTTTATGTCCTTGCTTTTTTGTTTTCGTTTTGTTTCAAGTCAGCACTACTTGTTCTACTGAAATTTGTACTGCGTAAGTCGTGTTCGTGGGTCTCTTTCAGTGAAGCCACGTAACAGTCAAACGTATACGTGACAGTGATATTGGAGCAAACATAATTCGGTGCAAAAAAATAAATTCTGGGGTGTTACGCGCCGACGCTACGATCTATGAGACGTGGCGTAGTGGGGGACTTCGTATACTTATTTTGACCCTTTGGGGTTCTTTAACGTGCAGTTTAATCTAAGTACACGAGCGTTTCTTTTTTTCATTTCGCCTTCATCGAAGTGCGACCGCCGCGGCCGGGATCGAACCCGCGATATCGAGCTGAACAGCGCCACGCCATGGCCACAGGGCTACTGCGGCGCGTCCATAATTCACTACTGTCCTCCTGTTTGATTGCAAGCGCTTAAACGTATTAAGCAGCTTTAAACAGTGCACTTTTTAAGCGACATCAAACCAGAGGAGCAAATAGGTCCAAACGGAGTTCAACAGGACAGGAACAAACGGGTTCATACGACGTCAAACAGGACTGCATTAAACGGTTTCAAACAAGATTAAACAGAACTATAGGTTAAACTAATGCAAACGGGGATAAACAGAAATGGACCAAACGGGCTCAAGCGAGATTAAACAGGACAGTGCTAACCGGGTTCAAACGGGTCTACAGATGACCGGATGGTTAAACAGGACTGCATTAAACGGGTTCGAACAGGTTTAAACAGAACAAGACTAAACAAATGCAAACGAGGATAAACAGAACCGGACTAAACGGGTTCGAACGAGATTAAACAGGACAGGGCTAACCGGGTTCCAAGGGGGCTACAGATGACCGGATGGTTAAACAGGACAGAACTAAACGGGTCGAAAGAGGATATAAACAGGACTAAACTGGTTTAAACGGAACCGGGTGGGCTTAAACAGGACAAGAATTACCGAGTCCGAAGATTAGTAAAGGACTGCACTAGACGTGTTCAAACTGGGTTAAGCAGGACCAGACTAAAGGCGTTCAAACGGGGTCGAACAGGTATGGACTAAACGGGTTCAAAAAGACAAAGGTCAGGACTAAACAAGGCAGGTCTAAGGGGACGGCTAAGCTTGCTCAAACGGGTCGGGACCGAGTGTAATTAAACAGAACAGGACTACACTGGTCCAAAGAGGATTAAGTAGCACTGGACGAAACATGTTGAAACGAGATTGAAGAAGATCAGGGTAAACGGGTTGATACAGGGTGAACGGGACTGGACTAAGCGTGTTTAAATGTGATTAAGCTGAACCGATCCAAAGGGGTTCAAACGGGGTTAAGCATGACTGTGTTAAACGTGTTCAATTGGGAAATAAACAGTACATGACTAATCTGCTTCCAACGGGGTCCGACAGGACAGGGTTAAACTGATTTAAACGTGACAGGACTAAACGGGTCCAAAGAGGATGAAACAGGACTTGACTAAATGGGTTCAAAATGAATTAAACCGGTCTGGACTGAACAGGTTCGAACAAGAATAAACAGTAGCAGGCTGAACGGGTTCTGACGATATTAAACAGGACATGGCTAAACGGCCTATTACAGGGTCCTACGAGACATGGTTAATCGGGTTCGAACGGGCTCAAACGGAACCGGGTGGGGTTTATTTATTTATTTATTTATTTATTTATTTATTTATTTATTTATTTATTTATTTATTTATTTATTTATTTATTTATTTATTTATTTATTTATTTATTTAGGTACTCTCAAGGCCATGAGGCATTACAGAGAGGAGTGGTAGTGTGAACAAAAATAATAATAATAGGAAATATATATAGTAACTGGATTTTTCAATGGGCCAAGCGTATTTAGAAAGATGAGAAGCACAACTTTGCGGTTCTCGTAGGTTTATTTACCCAACAGTTTCGGTCGAGGGACCGACCTTTTTAAGGTGCTATATAGTATATACGAGCTATATATACAGGGTGTTTCACCGAACACTTTCAAAATTTATTTTAAGGTTGCCTGGGGCAGATAGCCCAATTCTAGTTAATGAGCTGGTCTACTCGAAGCGGCGGACATTACTTGCGCAAAAAATTGAAATGCATAATCGACTAATTAATAAAAATTCACTAATTAAGTTTAAACTAATTGCCTGATGGTCCATATTGTAATCTACAAATTGTAGCCGTGGAGTTCGCTAGGCTGATACACTTGGAACGAGTTCCCGGGATGACACCGCTTTCGAGATATTAATCCCCGAACTTTGCGAAGAAATGCATTGGCGTTTCAGTTAGTTTCTTAACAAAACGTTGCTTTATGCATTCACGCAGAAAATTAACTGAAACGCCAATGCATTTCTCCGCAAAGTTCGGGAATTAATATCCCGAAACTGGTGTCAACTCCACGGCTACAATTTGTAGATTACAATATGGGCCATCAGGCAATTAGTTAAAAACTTAATTAGTGAATTTTTATTATTTAGTCGATTCTGCATTGCAATTTTTTTGCGCACGTAATGTCCGCCGCTTCGAGTAGACCGCTCATTAACTAGAATTGGGCTATCTGCCACAGGTAAACTTTAAGAATTTTTGAAAGTGTTCGCTGAAACACCCTGTGTATACGAGCATATACACTTGGTTACAAATTTTCTTCAGTTGCAGTTTTATAGGATGCGGGTGCTGCGAGGGAAACGACGGAGGTAGACAGGTGATTCCAGGTGATGTTGGTTTTTAGACCAAAGGATTCGGAATGACGTTTAGTACGACAATTCGGCTTTGCAAAGATCGTCAACGCGCGATTATACTTAATGACGGGCGGTGAACAGAAGTTGTTTCAAGTTTTCATTGAAATAATAAATTTTGTGAAACACGCATAGTCGGGCTTGGCGACGTCGTGCAGAAAGGTCAGGAAGATCTAAAGTTTTTTTTTTTTTTTTCCCATCTGTGAAATACTGGAATGGCGCGAATAGTTCGAGAGAATGAAGCGTGTAGAACGATTTTGAAATGATTCTAGGGACGTGATTAGCGATCTAGTTGGGGGATCCCAGACAGACGAGGCATATTCTACCTTAGATCGGACTAGGGTCTTGTATAGTAGCAATTTTAAGGATACTGGGGCTTTGGAAAAACTCCGGCGTAGGAAACCAAGCATGGGATTGGCTTGTTAGTAATGTATTCGACATGCAAGTTCCACGAAAGATCATTAGCGATGTGAACACCTAGGTACTTGTACGAAGTCACCGTAGTTAGAAGGGAACCATTAATAATATAAGAACGGGGATTAGAATCGATAGCAGGCCATGATATCATTGATTTGCACTTGTTAGTGTTCAATTTCATTTGCCAAGTGTCGCACCAACGAGAAATGTTAAACAGGACTGGACTAAACGGGTTGTAAGGCTAAACAGGACAGGACCAAAAGCCTTCAAACGAGATTAGACAGGACTGGTCTAAACGTCTCGTATATGTTACGCTGTTTTGATACCTCAAAATTCTGAATTAAAGCATAGCCTGTAGTTGCGTTCTTGGTGCGCTTGAGAGAGCTTGTACTGGTGTATAAGCCTTGCAAGCCACTTGCTAAATAATGACGTACCAATGAAGCTATAGCTCAAATAACATTTCATTTCATTGTTTCTCGAATGTACTCTCCATGGCCAGTAATAAAGGTAAAAAAAAAAAAAAAACTTCAAATTTCTCTTGATGTGAAAACATTTGTGGGATTTACAAGGTCAAGCCAACGCGCGATAGAAGTAATAAAATAAGTGCAATCTGCTGAATGTATGCACAGATGGGGTAACTTTTGTTTCTGTCTGTTCCCCTTCTGATGGGCAATGCAGATTCACAACGATCTGGGTTTTATGTCGGCTGGAACACAGTGGGTGTGGAAGTTCCTGCTGTCCGCCGCGGGGCGCACCATGACGGACGTCGATAAAGAGTGGCTCAAGAGGACCATGGTGCTTCACGCACGTGCGACGCAGCTCCTGTATCGACTGATGGAGGTATGTGCTTGCCGGCGACGGAGGCACGTGCTTGCGGGTGACGGAGGCACGTGGACATTTGTTGCAGCCCGACCTACGCGTTGTACCGTACCGTTACAGCGTTGAGAAGAGTTCGAGTATTAGTATACAAAATAAAAAAAAGCGCACGCATCAATATTGCGGCCGTAAACTGCCCGTGCGAAGAACGAAACGGCGAGCTTTGCGGATTGCGTTTTACTTGGCTTACGCAACATCGCAGTTCCCAGGACCTCTGCTTCGGTCTGATTTCGCTTCAGCGCTTTTGATCACTTTAAGATAGTAATAATAATGTAATAAATGCTAAAATGATTTTGCTTAGTCTCTTTCACGAAGCTATCTGTGATATATAACGATTCTTTCCACACAGCGCTCGTGTTTGTCCTTCATTCACTTCGTCCTTTTTCTTTTCTTTCCGCACTTCGCGGCAAAAATCACGCCATGAACTTAGACCAACTCGCCCTAATCGCTATTCTTTAGATAACTAACTACTCAGTTTTCAGTCTGTTACGTCTAAAAAGTTAACGCCATCGTTCGCATCTAAGTTTACTTCCTTATTTCAGATGGTGTAAATTTTTGAAATAATTACAAAGCTCCTAAATAATTTTTCTCTTTCTTTTTCATAGAGTTTAAATAATTGCGCTATTGTGAAACCTGCGCCTGCGAACTGTCTGCCTCTTTTACGCCTAGTCTCTGATGTCATCGCAGAATGGCAATTAGCAACAATGGAAGCACCCATATACCGTTTCTCGAGCATATCAGGAATAGAATGTTTAGTTCTGAAACTGTGAGGGGATAACTACTTGTCCAACAGTATGGTTGGAATTTATCGCCGCTTAAGTTCACAGGATAAAACCAGAAGTCTCCCAAAGCTTTTATTAATGCGATAGCAAATAAATGGGCGCTCCAATCGCCTTTCGGCCGTCGTTGTGATTTTCCGTATAAAAGTCCAAACACGATGTACCGGTGCCACGACTGTGGCACCGGTACCAGGTGCCACAGCTGTTGAGAGCTTCAACATGCATCAGCAGTGCTTACACGCCGCCTACTGCTTCGCTTGCGATGGCAACAACTAAGAAAATTCCTGCGCTAATCGGCGCAGAAAGGCAACGGCGTAGACGGGCGAATCTCGCTTTGGACCGGCGAGGCGCACCAGCGTGAAACAGAACGCCTTCGCGCGTTCGTGGTGCACGCTGCGAAATCTCGTGGCGCACGCTCCGAAATCTGCTACTCGCATTCCTGAAGCTGAGCGCATCGCAACTCAACTGGCTGCCCGAGACACTACGGAGTCGGACCAAAATGCTCGTACCGTCGCCAAAGCGACTCGGCAGCTGGACGCCGCTCGCCAAGCAAATCTGCAACACAGTCGCTGGCCCGAAAATCGTGCGCCTTTTGCTGCAGCGGACCGTGAGTTCACAAAGCGAACATGCAAAAGCAAAGACACGTTTCAATTTCGTGTTCTGCCGATTCCTATGATTCGACTCTATGGAAAGCATCACGTCTTACACCGTGTGTATGGCACGCCTATAAGAGTTCCTCCCATGACCGCAGACATAGAGCATTCCGAAGCCCGTGGCGACGTCGGCGCCCACCTTCGTCTTCGTGTCAGTGACGCTCGGGCCCGAAGAGAACGTCATCGGCTCTCGCACGTGACACCGATAAATACCAACAGATCTATCACGCGTGATACCTGATAGTTGCACCCGTGTATTACGCATTAAATGCTTTTAGCTCCCGTTATCGTCGACCTACAAGTGACCTTGACCCAAAACGCAGAGCCGTTTTCCGGGCACTCAAACGAGAACATCCGGGCACATTTGCGTAAACAAAACGAGGTCATCCGGGCAACCAGTCAAAAGCTAAGAAAATGCTGTCTCTGGGCCCCAACCCTTTGTACAGGACCGCATTGCATACGCTAGTTACTGCCTAAACAAGTTATAAAAAAAAATATTGCTTCCGATTTCTTCCTAATGTTTGTTAACAATATCACTCAACTTGTAACTTCTAGTACGCTGAAGTTGAAATTGTCATTTCCAATAGCGACGTTCATAAGGCAGATACGGGGCACCATGCATACACTTTATTGTCATCTTTTGGCGCTGAGGCAGGGTTGCCTGTGCTCTTTTCAACGCTCGCGGTCCGTGAGTTCCGCAGCGTGGGTTTTGCGGTGCCTCGAGTGATGGCGCCACGCTGCGTGACCAAGTAAAGCCGGTAGCGTCCAGCACGCCGTGGACACCTACCTAAGGCCGCACATTTGCAGCCGGCCACTTCGACGCGATAAGATAAGTAGCCACAGACGCTGAGCGCGCTGCACTGTTGGAGAGAGAGAGAAAGCACTTTATTTGCACCCGTCAGAGAGTATCGGGGACGCCATATGGTAGCCATTTCATGCTTACATCTACTCTCTTTTATCAAAGCTATATCCATCAGGTGATGGCTCATAAATAGATGCCCGTTGATAGCTTAAAGCAGTACGAGTTGCCTACGATGGCCGCAGACGCAGGACCTTCGGAAACCCGCGGTCATTCCGCTCTCGAAGTTGGCGACGGTCGGTGGGTCGCTGTCCCCGCACATGTGGTCGTCGGCGCTGCAGGCGGCGTTCCAGCTGGACCCGCCCGTCACCGCGGACCGGGACTCCCTGCACGTGTCCAACGTCCGGCTGCTGGAGACGCTGGAGCTGCTGTTCGCCGAGCACGGCGATCGCCAGATGCTGGTGGACGTCGAGTGGTCCGTCGGCCAGCTGTTCGGTCCCTTGATCCTCTCCAAGATGGTGCACGTCCTCAGGTGAGGCGCCGTCGTTGGTTGGGACAACCAGGTGCGAGGCATTCTGGCGAGTGTATTGCATCACCGCTTATTTCCAAAGCCCGACGTTTCATATCGTTGTCCTGCTAAGATTGATTGACTGATTGATTGTTTTATGGCGCAAGGTCATCTGAAGCTATAGAGTATCATGGCTAATATATTGACGATATGCATAGGTTAAAATGCTTCATATGTATTGTGAAATCCGTTTAAGTGCGTCGTTTAAAATGCTAAAATACATTGTCTCGGTAAGATGATATATACCAATGGATGTATCTGAGTTGATAGCTGCTAAATTTCCTGAGCGATTAAAGTAAGTTAAACCGGGTGGGGCTCGAGTTTTGGTAATTACAGCTCCATGAAACCAATTGAGAGACAACGAAGCCAGGGAAAGCATATAGGTGAAATTTTTCGATCAAAGAGTATGAGCCGATAACTAATACCCGTCTATAGGATCAAATCAAATCAGTTTATTATTATTATTACATCGTATGTTAATGACAGCATATAAAATATACAGACGAGGGTCCCAAAGTATAAGACTGCAACGGGACCCTCGATGAAGGTTACAAATAAATAATACAAGGATTAGCAGTAGTGCGAACCAGTGGAACAAATTTATGAAGTAAAAAATAACATTAGGCATAAATGAATAGAAAACATCAAAATGCATGAACACAAAAAACAACAGTAAGCATAAAATTCTCGAATGAAATTAAAGAAACTTTAGATTTAACAGACATAGGTAAGAGAGAGAGAAAAACATTTATTTAGACCATTCAGATCGTTGATCTTGAGGACGAGTGGGTGGTGTCCTCATTCCAGGACTCCACTGGCCATGGCTGCTCGACGTACTTGCTGGACGAGAGCTTGTTGTCCCGCCAGGGTATCGCCGGTCAGCTGTACCTCCCACCGCTCAAATGACGTGTTAGGCGTCTTTAAATGTTGAGGTTTGCCCCCGCACCCCCACGAGATGTGAAAGAGTGTAGGGCGTGTGTCGCCGCACCAGGGGCAGATGCCGCGATATGTTTGTGGGTATATTTTGCTGTATCTGTGTAGGTTGGGGAATGTGTTTGTTTGGATAAGTCTGAGGGCTATTGCCTCTTCAGTGCTGAGATTTTTGTGAGGGGGAGGATAAATCCTGCGGTTGAGTCGCTGGATTTCGAGTCGGTCGCAGTAATTTGATGGCAGGGGCACAAAGGTAAAGGAAGGGGATTGATAAGACGATTGGTTTTGCCCCGCTCGGTTAATTAGCGCTCGAGCTAAGGCGTTCGCCCTTTCGTTCCCCTCCAGTCCCGCGTGACCCGGCGTCCAAGTGATTTGATGGGTTTCTTGTAGCCTCGGGCCTAGAATTTGAGCCGCCAGCACCGGTGTTCGTCCGTTGGTAAAGTTTCGGCAGGCCTGTTGCGAGTCGGTAACGACATGAACTTCCCTGCCCACCCTGTCATGTTGTTTTATTACTAGCGCTGCGGCTATGGTCTCAGCCGCAGCTGGGTGCTCTGCCCTGACGGAGGCCGCGAGGGTTAAGGAGTTGTCTCTCCCGTTCACGGCGGCTACCGCGAAGAGGCCCCCTGCGGGGTACGCCGCCACGTCCACATACTGTACGTACGGGTCACTCTTGAATTGTCGGCGCTGTCTGTTGACCCGCGCCTTGCGTCGTCCTTCGTGGAGTTCATGACTCATGTGCTTTGGTATGGGGTTCGCCGTGATCTTGCTTCTGACCTCGGGCGGGAGTGATCGTTGCCCATCGAGGGCACGAAGCTCCGTGGCCGTGCCGGTCCGGTGGAGGATGGCTCTGCCCGCCGTGTTCTGTAGTCTGGCTTTTTGCGAAGCCATAACCGCGTCCGACAGCTCAGCGAAGGTGTTGTGGATGCCGAGAGCCGCTAACCTCTCGTTTGAGGTGGTAACAGGGAGACCCAGGGCCGTTTTGTACGCGCCTCTGATGATGGCATCGACTTGTTCTTGGTCGCGTTTGTTTAGCGAGTCGTAGTGATACGGCATGCTAAACGTTACTCTGCTGATCACCAGAGCCTGGACGAGGCGGAGCGTGTCCTCTTCTCGCATGCCCTTGCGGCTTCTTGTTATTCGTTTGATAATCCGCGAGATCTGGTTGGTGGTGGACCTTAGGGTTTGGATGGTGTGGGATGCTTTCAAGTTGCTCTGGATCCAAAAACCCAGAATCCTAGTCTTTTTGCTTTCCGTGATCTTGTGGTCCTCTAGATAGAGTTCGATAGGGCCGGGTGACTTATAGATTCCTCCTCCGTGAACCCGTATCACCTCGGACTTCTCGGGTGCGCAACGCATCCCGCTCGCTGCCGCAAATCTCTCCACGGCCGTCGCGGCCTCCTGAAGGGTCGCCTCCTTTTGCGCGAGGGAGCCCTTGGTGGCCCAGAGCGTGATGTCGTCCGCGTATAGGGCGTAACCGAGGTCCGGGATCTTCCGCAGCTCTTTGGTCAGCGCTAGCATCGCGATGTTGAAGAGAATCGGGGAGACTATCGCCCCTTGCGGCGTTCCTTTGTTCGGCACGTCGATCGTATCCGATCGAGTCTGGCCTATTCCGATGGTTGCCGTCCGGCCCGTCAGGAATGATTTGACGTAATTAAAGATGCGCTCTCCGCAGCTGATGTCGTTCAGTCCCTTGAGAATGGCCTCGTGAGAGATGTTATCGAAGGCCCCTTTCAGGTCGAGTGCGAGCAGGAGGTGTTCTCCTCCCTTCGGGATGCCCTTGAGAACTTCTTCCTTCAGGATTAGGAAAGCATCTTGCGCAGAAAGTCCCGGCCTGAAGCCAAGCATGGTGTGCGGGAAGAGGTCACCGTCCTCTATGTAGTGTTGGAGGCGAGCTCCGATGACCCTCTCGTACAGCTTGCCGAGGCACGAAGTCAGCGAGATGGGACGTAGGGCGTCGATCGCGGGCTTCTTGCCTGGCTTGGGAATGGTCACGACTTCCGCGTGTTTCCACTCGTTCGGTACGTGGCCCTTGCTCCAGAGTTCCTCGTTTAGGTATTCGGTCAAGTCCAGGATGTGCTTCGGGCTCAGGTTTCTAATCATGGCATTGGTGATTTTGTCAGCCCCGGGAGCAGTGTTGCGCTGTGAGGCTCGTGCCGCGGCATACACCTCTTCCTCCGTGATCGGAGCGTCCAGTTCAGGTCTTGGTTCCCCTTCGTATTTTAGGAGGCAGGGTCGTATGGGGTCGCTACCCAGGTATCTGGTTTTTAGGGTGTCAATCAGATCCTGGTCATTCCCGGGGAATTTGTGAGCGATTTCTTGAAGTGTCCGACTGGTTGTCGCTTTGGCCTTGTCGGGCTCGATCAGGCAACGCAGGATGGCCCACGTCTTCGCCGTACTCAGGGTACCTTTGAGCGAGGTGCAAAACTGGACCCAATTTTGCTGCGTCAGCTCGGTCGCGTAATCTCTGGCTTCTTCTGTTATTTGAGCGATTCGTAGACGGAGTTTCCGGTTTAACCGCTGTCGCTTCCACCGTTTGAGGAGGCCCTCACGGGCTTCCCACAGGTGTAAAAGCCGGCGGTCGACTTCGGGTGTCTCGACCGTGCGCTGGATGGTTTTGGTGGTTTGGATGTGGGCGTCTCGGAGGTGCTTCATCCATTCCGCTATGTCCGTTATACCGCTTTCGGGTGGGGGGTACTGCCTGTACGCCTCCCAGTCCGTGAGCCTAATTTCTCCAATTGTTCTCTTGAGTTTCGGGGTGGACACCGAGATGCTGAGGATGTAGTGATCGCTGCCCAGTGTTTCGCCCAGGTGCGTCCATGAGTATTCTCTTACGTTTTTGATAAATGACAGGTCCGGAAACGTGTCCCGACTAACACTGTTGCCTACACGGGTTGGTTGGAGGAGGTTGGTTATCAATTCGAGGCCCGTCTGGTCAACCGCATCGATGAGCGACCTCCCCTTCTGCGTGTCTTGTTGGTAGCCCCAAGCCGTGTGTCTAGCGTTCATATCGCCCACCACTACCAGCTGGTTGCAGCCAGCGGCTCTCGCGCTGTCGTAAATGATGTTGCGGAAGTCGTCCTTTTGAGCCCTCGGCGGACTGTACAAATTCAAGATGAAAGTGCTACGTCTACCCCTCTTTTGCGGGAGGACTTCCACTAGCACGTGGTTAATGTCATGATGTTGATAATGTTGTCCCACGGCCGTCACCGTTTTGTGAACTAAAACCGCAACCTTTGGTGATCCCACGTGTCTAATTACGTAGTAACCCCGTAGCTTGATGGGCTGGTTCCCGACCTCTTGAAGGCAGATGACGTCGGGGGGGTATGGGTGGTTTTGGATGAAGAGCTGGAGCGAACTTGCCTTCTTGTTGAAAGAGCGACAATTCCACTGCCAGATCTCGAGGTGTTCGTGGGCGCTGCGTGTGGTGTTAGCCATTGCTGACGTTCATGCCGCCGCCGTCGCAGTTGTCGGCGTCGCTGACGTCACCCGTATTGTTTGTGCGCCTGTAAGCCTTGACGCGTGTGTTGTTGTTCTCGTCGTCAACCCGCTTGCGCGATTCCACAATGTGATCGCACAGAAGGATGATGATGATTTACCGTAATTGGTAGAAACCCTAGGTAACAAAAAAATATTGTTAGCAGCAAACCCAGTACAGTTGTAATTTACTATAAGATCTGAATCAATGAAATTGATGGCAAGTTGATTTGTTAATTGTTTATATAACAACAAAATTAGACTAAACCGAAACAAGTTATTGATAGATAAGATGTTGTTGCAACGAAGAAGAGCAGTGGCGCTGACGTCGCGAGGACAGTGAAAAATAATGCGAATGGCTCGATTTTGTAAATGCTGAAGGGATGAAAGATGATACTGATAAGTATTTCCCCATGATGCGATGCCATAAGGGATATGATAATGAATAAAAGCGAAGTAAAGACAAAACAGGGTCTGATGGGAGAAATGTGAGCGTCCTTTAAGCAGTGCACGAATGCCGAATGCTGCCATCTTTCTAATGTGAGCAATATGGTTAACGAACTTAAGGCTAGTATCGAGTTCAACGCCCAGGAATGATGCACTATCACTGACACTTATGAAATGCGAGTCAATTCAGATGCCTGGCAATGAGGTTAACTTACGTTGAGGTGATTTAAAAATAAGAAATTTGGATCTATTTGGATTAATAAGTAAATAATTTTCGTGGCACCACTTGGACACGCTACATAGGACATCATTTAATTTGACAGCGACAGCATTAATACATGTATCACCAAAGGAAATAGTGGTATCGTCGGCATATAAAACGCAGTCAGCCATGTGTATGCAGTCCGGAAGATCATTGATGTAAAGTAAAAAAAAGTAATGGACCAAGTAATGAGCCTTGAGGCACCCCTTGGTTAATTGTTTTAGTAGCAGAGAAACAGCCAGATATGTATACCGTATGCTTTCTGTTCAGTAGATAACTTTTTAAGAACTTGGGGGCCGGACCTGAAATACCGTATGCTTCGAGTTTGTTAGACAGGACGAGATGATTAATGGTGTCAAATGCTTTTGTGACGTCCAAAAAAACTGAGCCAACTACGCATCCTGAATCAACAGAGCGCTTGATATAGTCAGTCAGGGAAAGCAGGGCAAGGTAGTGGAACTTCCTTCTCGAAAACCCAATTGGCATGGCTTCAGTAGATTAAATTTTTGCAGGTATTTGCTTAGGCGAATTATAAATAATTTTTCGATAACTTTACTAAGGGATGAAAGAATACAGATGGGGCGGTAGTTGGAAACTGACAGTCGGTCACCCTTTTTATATACCGGAATAACTTTAGCTACTTTCAGCGAGTTAGGAAATATTCCATTCTTGAACGCAAGATTTATAATTACAGAAAGTGGTTCACAAATAACATCAACTGCAAGTTTTAAGTGCCGGGCTGAAATTTGATCTATACCGGGGCTGGTCTCTTTAAGATTTACAATTGCTGTCGACACATCAGCAGGTGTCACGGGAAAAAGAAAGAAGGAGTGGTCAGAACGAATTAGGTTACAATGCGAAGTGCTATGTTCTTGACTGAAAATTTCGAAAAAGTAGTTACTAAACGCGTCAGCAACAGTGTCAGGGCTGTCATGTGTAATGCCATTATATATTACTTTCTGTAAAGGTGAACTATGTGGTGAGCGATTTAAGAAGTCGTTCAAGAGCTGCCATTGTTTCTTAGAACTGTTTGTGTCATTAGATAATTGAGTTTCGTAATATGTTTTCTTCGCAGTTTTTAGCAGGCATGAAAGAGTGTTGGAATGCTTCTTATAGCGCGAAGCTAAAGCAGCGTTAAATGGTGATAAAGCTGGTATACCGCGGCCTTTGACGCTCAAAATTCATTTGACTTCGAGGGGGAGGTCACACAATTTCTCAAAACACCCGCGCACTAAGTGATACTGATACTCGTTTATTCGGCACATAGCAGTAACCTCGGTTTCACGTTGTGTCAGTGGACGCTGTAATCGTGTTGAGCTCGTTGACAGGAACGACCGGTACACGTCGGGCTTTCTGGAGCGACTGTGCGGCCAGCACGTGGAGTCCGTGTTTGGCTACGCCCTGGCACAGTACGACAAGGAACTGCGCAGTACCGAGGAACGGGAGAGGCTCTACGAAATGCTCGGCGTCATCAAGGACACCGCCGTGGAGAAAGTGCGTTCGTGATCGTTTCATTTATTATCACCTTGAAGGCCCGAAGGCAGTACACAAGAAGGGGGGGGGGGGGGGGGGGGGGGGGGGGGGGCAATACAAACATGTGTAAGAGTGGTTGCATACACATAAAGCTAAAAAAAAACATTGTTGATATTGTGCGACTTGAAACAAGCAAACATTACGAAAGTAAAGAAGCAACGCGGCATACATTCGCGACAAATTTTTTCGCGAAAGTTTCATACATACGTAGAGTACTGTACATAGAGTTGCTGTAGCTATGTTAATTGCACCAAGAACTAGGTCAGCGTTTTTCACCAGCAATTGTATCAAGTAGTCCTTTATTTCGGCTCAACAATGAATGACAAACTTTTCATGCGTAAATATGAAGAAACTGTGGAAAGAGCTGGTTAATACATTGTTTTAGGTCATATCGCTTTTCGTTGTTTTCCTTTTCGGGTTTTTCATTTCCGGGCCGTCGCGTTATCTTTGCGTGCAAGCTCGAGCGGACCTGTTTCGGCGGACCACCCAAACGTGACGCCACCGCCAAACTGAATTCTTCGAAAACCGAAGCATTACAGAATGCGGCGTTTGACCACGAAACATGACCTCAGAGCGCGCGGAGTGATACATTTTGATTACCGAACTTCTTGCATAGCTTCCTCAGCGTTGCACGCTAAGTATGAAACGTTGTATATAGTCAGTCTGCCGAGATGTTTTGAGCAAGGCCAATAGGGATGGCGACGTGAACTGGGTGCTAGCGCTTTGAAGGGACGCGAAGAAGTGTACTAAAAAGAACTGTATTGGTAAAACGAGCTTTTGCAACAGCAAAGCGACCGCTCTCACTCCATATCAATTCTACGGAAAGACGTCACGTGGGGCAAAGTTTCGTGAAAAGAAGGAATTGCCATCCACCCGACAATTATAGCTGGAAAGCTACGAAGGAAACCCGCGGAGGTTTCTCACAAAGGAAGCTTCGCAGTTCATAAAACATTTCTTCTGGTCCGGATATTGAAGCCGGGCCCAACGCCTTTTTGGGGCCATCGCTGTACCATCTGAACTAACCAGGAAGCTAGCAGATCGCAGGGTGAGGCCGAATTAATCAACCGCTCCCGGAAAGGCTTTGGTCCCGGGTTCGATTCCCGGACCAATTATTCAACTGTAGTTTCGTGCTATTCTGTTAGCCGGATGACCACTCTTAGTGTGAGAAAAAGCGCAACTGCAGTGAAATTTAACTTTGGGTAAATTGGTTACATATGCGTAGCCTATAACTTTGGCAAAGTTGCAGGGCGTGCCTTTGTTTAGTTTGATTATGATCAGCCTTTAAGCAGCACCTAAGCAGACGACGCGTGCACCTGGTGGTTAGCGGACGTGACGTAAATCCCGGCATGTTGCCTCCGAGATTTTTCAAGGCGCCGCGGGGAGCCCCTGCAAGCGCCCAATCTCGGAGGTAGTGCTGAGGAGCCCTCGGATTGTTTCTCGACGTTCATGCGCCACTTCCGGTGAGCGGTAATGGTGGCGTTTCTTTCGCTCTCTTTCTCTATCTCTCTCTCTCTCTGTTTCGGTATCAAAACGTCTATTGTGAGCTTTTCGTGACGCATCCACTGGTATTACAAGCGTAAAATTTTGCACAGAGGCTGCTCTAAATTTATCTATACGCTCTCGGATACTAGGCTCTTTACGCGGTCGAAAAGAAAAAGGGGTGGCGATGGTGCCTTGAACTTCCGCACTAGCTTGGCGTGACGTTGTATATTTTGACAGCGTCCGCTCCAATCGAGGTATTTCTTCATCTGTAATGAAGCACTGTATTGCATTCTAAAGCAACCAAAGATTAGTTCTGGTGAGTTACGAGGTCCTTGCCTCTGCCCAAACGGCCCAAATGCTGAAAGATACTCCTAATTCTGTGACGTCACACTGTCATATTGGCGCTGCATGCACTTCGTTGCGACATATTTCTCTTTTTTGTTTTTGTTTTTAGAGGAAGTACTGCCTTCATTGTCTCTATTAATAGGCTGTGCCTTTCCACGAAATGAATAATTATGGTTCTAAAAGGGCCACTCTAAACGGAATTGTGGTGTCTCTGGAGTGGCGCCTCTAGAGTGGCGCCTGAGTTTGACTTCCCATAACCGCGCTATGGATTATGAGTAGGGTCCTTCGTTTTCCGATAAAACTCGATAACTCCTGATTTTTGCCCCCCGAACAAAATGAAGAATCGTGTGAAACCTGATTTCTCCCCGATGTTTGTGATTTCGTAAGGTAAGATAATAACTGTAGGTTTTACAAAACCTATGAATTCTCTAAGCCTTTTGTGAGCAAGTGTTCAAGATATATATATATATATATATATATATATATATATATATATATATATATATATATAGAGAGAGAGAGAGAGAGAGAGAGAGAAGTTTTCGTTTTGGGGTCAGCCATCTTCTTGGCTAGTGCTCGTCTCTGCCGGTGCAGTACTTGTTGCTATAAAGGCCTTGTGTTGCACGTGACAATATTATTAAGTTATAGGCCTCGTTTTCGCTTAAGTCAAGAGAAAACCGACACATACCTGTATAAAAATAAAATGTATTCAGCGCCTCCCGGCCTTAGGTGAATGAAAGCTTTTCGCTTTTTTTAGTAGCGGCGTTTACATGAATTCGCATTGCATCACATTTCCACCGTGTCGCATACATGTTAACGGCGGTAACGCGCTTCAAAGCGACTTAACGCAGTGCTGAAGTTGTTCTGCGTTGCGAACGGTAGCTGTAAGGTTTAGAGGGCACTTACCCGATTACGTTACGTTCAAGAATCGCAATTTCTCCGGAAAGGTGAAACATTGATTGCGATAGCAAATTATTACATAGCAATACGTACTAAGGTTCGTAGTTTTATCGGCCGTATCCATTGCATAATACATTCGCTCAATAATAAACAAGCATGGTGTCACGGCGTAAATGCAAAGGTAAATAGATCTTACTCGATGACCGCGGACACTCACTGCCAGGACGCTGGCGTGATGAAGAGCGGCAGCAGCAGCGGCGAGCAAGTTACCCTTCGTGCTGCCTCTCGCTTCAACGCCAAGTAAGCGCGCGGGAACACAGCGTACACGAAGCCATCAGCCTTCTCAGGCCGGCTAGCCTTCGAACCCACCCCAGATGACCTCCAAGAGCGCGCGGCCGCGCTCAGCTGAGTCATAGCCACGCCCGGAGTTGAAGCGAAATCAAGTCCTCCCCTGCCCCCCCCCCCCCCCCCATCCTCTCAGCGCTAGCACATCTCCCTGCTCCCACCTTGCACGTGCGAAAAGTCGGCGCGCACTCTCCCTGTTTACCTCCCTTGAACACCAGAGACTACGCCGCCGCCCATCATATTTCTCGGCTCACCCTCTCATGTTGTCCCTCGCACCAACAGCACAGGGCGTGCGGCCGCGATTTTATCGCACCTGGACTTTATACGGAACACAACAAGTCGGCGCGCACTCTCCCTGTTTACCTCCCTTGAACACCAGAGACTACGCCGCCGCCCATCATATTTCTCGGCTCACCCTCTCATGTTGTCCCTCGCACCAACAGCACAGGGCGTGCGGCCGCGATTTTATCGCACCTGGACTTTATACGGAACAACACGGCGATGGTGACGGTAATAACGGAAATTCACCTGGAGTGTCCATGTAAGTGCTATCGCAGTAAAATGGATGGCAGATTTGTCTAGTTTGACGTACCATTAATTTTGTGCATCCTGTCCTGCGAACCAGTAAAACTGAGCAACATACAAGAACTAAAGGTCCTGCGGGACCTAAGATGGACACGGAAATGCTCCTAATGCATATAATAATATATGTCAACAAGGCGTTGTAAGATAAGGAAGAGCATCACACATCTTGCAAAGGATGCATCCATGCCTGTGTGCACTACTATTTGTACATATTTTCCTTTGTTAAAAAAGTGCCGAGAACAAATTCGTCTATGTTTTATCAATTATTTGGACACTGAATACAAGTTTTCGCAGTCGTCGCGAGGTTCCGTATGAAGTCCAAGTGCAATGAGTTCGCGTCCGCGCATCGTATGCTGTAGGTGCGAGGGAAATCATGGGAGGGTGAGCCGAGAAGGATTGGAACTTGATGTGCGCCGTCTTCCCGCGCACGCGATAAAAAACGGGGGTTAGCAAAGCCCTTGGCGATCTCGGCAAGCAAGCTCATCCGTTGTTCGCAGGCGAGCGGCGCCGTGTCGATCGCGTCGCCGGAGCTGAGGGCGGCCATCGTGAGTCGCGTGAACGCCACGAGGACCGTGGTGTGGGGCGATTCCGTAGACGTCTCGGAGGCCGCCAACAAGGACTCGGCGGAAGAGAGGCAGGACCAGGAGTGGCTCATCTTCTGGACATTCTACGCCAACGTGCCCGTCGACGGGACGCTGTACTTCGAGCGATGGCATTCGGCCCTGCGATACACGCTCGAGTGGCGCAGCCCGCTCAAGCACGTCCTCCTTCAAAGGTATACACTGGTTCCACCAGCGGATACGGAATGCGATCTCACTTTTGGGTCAGGCATCGTATGTATACAAGAGACAGCATAGCGGTGTGTGTGCGTGTGTGTGTTAGTATTGGTAGGACTACGACAAGACGCTAGTATTGCTACGACTGGACCTAGTTGGTTAAACTCACAACCCAGACTTGCTACTTCGTTGCGTAAAAAAAGATAAGCTAGCGCCCAGGTGACGCAGACATGACGATGCACTACCGCACAAATGTTTATTTTTAGTTAAGATATGTCCAATGTCTCCGTTCTAACGCCTTTATATATGCGACAGGCTCTTATACTAAAGAAGAAGAAGAAACTCTTGTGGTTTCGCGCGGCGTTGCCGTGGCACAAGGATATCGAAACAGCGGTTGACGTCGAAGAAAGGCAAGCTTCTTTTTGGGCGCTTTAGTGTGCCATGTGGTTTCTTGTTTAGTCGGCGCTACCTTCAGGATCGGCCCACATTTTTAGACTGCACTCTCTGCGGGATCGACCGTATTTTTTATTTGGTATAAAGCTACACTTTTGATTCCGGTTTTAGGCGCGCGCGCATTGCGCTTGAACGAGCGCATCTGGATTTCATTTCGGTCTTCTTGGGCTATAATGAGGCATCATTGCTCTGTATGTAGCTGTAGGCTAACTTGGTGAGTCTTTTTTGCTCCAAACTTTATTTTTACGCCTTTTCCATTGTCCTACATGCACTAGAAGGCCTCAAATAGTGCTAATTTTGCGATACGAAAGTGGCCGCACACTCAGATATCACTGAACCCCCAAATCGATCTGAAGTCTCTAAAGAAGACCTTGCATTTCTTCAAAAAACAGACGGATGCGCCCGTCAAAGTATGGCTACGATATGCTTATGGCATGGCGGCAGTCAAAATAGAGATATATAAGTCTCCATATCATGTGAGAAGTGTTTCTGCTCCTTTAGGCGAGAGTGCGGGTTGCCTGCAAAAGGCTAACACAGAGCCCTGTACTGTCAAGTGCAGGCAGTAAGACTGTGGAGTCGAGAAGGCGAAGGGTATAGAACGAATACGACGCAAAAGGACGCCGAGCATGCTGATTTTTACCGGTACTTCGCCGAATCCTTTGTATGCGTCCGGAGCGGAGACGCTTTTTCTTTATTGGGATAGCAATTATATGGACACTCCAAACGCATTCTTGCCGTCGTCGCCGCCGTGAGGTTCCGTATAAAGTCTAAAGGCGATAAAACCGTCGCCGCGTGCGACGGTTTTATCGCCTTTAGACTTTATACGGAACATTATTGCACTGCGTGTGCGAGTGAAAGCGTGCGAGGGTGACCGGCAACCGCAGCTTGATCTCGCGCACGCGAGAGAGGACGGCGGCAATAAGCGCGCGACGTACGGGGAGGAGGCGAAGTGGGGTGTGTTTTGCTTTTGCGGCTGCTGCGCACGGAGCTGCCGCGCGGGCGCCTATTTTGAAAGCGATCTGCGATGTGGCCGAAGTGTGCGCCCGCGGGGGCCTCATCTTCAAAGCGATCTGCGATGGGTATAAAGTGCATGCGCCGTGTGTCGGTAGCTTCGTATGCGCTGTGCTTTCGACGTTTAGTTCAGTTCGCGTTGAAGGGAGAGCCAGCGCGAAGGTCAATTCACCTTTGCTCGATGCCGCCGGCGCGCTTTCTCACTCCAGCGTTTTGACGAGCTTCCGCGGTCATCGAGCGAGATGTGTTCATGTTTGCTTGTGCGCGCGTGACACCGTGCTTGTTTATTTAGTTAATAAGCACTTCATACGGCCGATAAATCTACTATCCGTACTTCGTATAGCTGTCTACTAATTTGCTACCGCAATCGATGCTTCGCCTTTCGAGCGAAACTGCGACTTTTTTTTTCTTGCCACCAAAAATTGTAATAGTCACGGCGGCGTCGTGCCCTGCTGAAGAGCCATGTAAATCCTCCTGAGACCCGAACACAACTTTGGGATATAATCGGTTTCGTGGTGGTTTTTATTGTCTAATGTTATGTTATGAACTTGAAAGAAAAAAAAAACTATTTTAAAATTTAAATACTAAGGTTAGAGGCCAGAAAGTGCGTGTCCATGTATGTGAAGAAAAAAAATATCTCCATCAGCTCCTCATGTTTGCTATGGTAAAAACTGCATTTCATTGCTTAAACATCGAGGTGAAGATGGAGCTACGTTTAGTACATTGCCATGTTGCCGCCGCGTCCGGTATTTTGACGAAATCTCAGTGATCTCGAAACACACCTCAGGGTTGTTTTCGGCCGTCTGGGACGACACAGAGGTCTAGAGCAATTGCGGTGGGATCGACATGACAAGAATATGAGTAAACCACTTCTTTACAGTTACAGATGCATCGTACTTCATACCGAGAATGGTTTGCGCAATCACTTCCGAGTGAATTTCGAAAAAAAAAAAAAAGTAGACGGCAATGTACAATGCATTTTGTACAAGGGGTCTTTGGAGGATATGTGTCCCATTTGTCCTATATCCGTAATACTATATGATCTTATGGCATCATATATGAACACCTGTATGTTCACATGTAAATCATATAATCGTATAGGATTATGGTACATGGTATGAACCATGGTTAGGGTGTATGAGTTTTTTCCAACTGGACGGAAATGCAGCGGAGTGGTTGCTAGCAATTCCATCAGCCTGGCGTTCTACAATCCTTCTGTGACTATATCACGGCAGGCTGGTTTGAAATTACGTCAGGCAACCACGTGCTACTACAGTCCTTTTGGAACTGTAGCGCGTGGTTGGAAAGCTTTTGCTGTGCTGTTGTTCATAGTACTTCCGAGCTGATGCTAACGCGCGCTCACGGCAAGTTTAGGAGGCATCGTGGTGGTGCCCAGTGGTTACCTGGTTGAGAAGTTAAGGTCACAACTATCGGCGCAAGAACGGCATTGGTATTACCAATTATTTTAAACCGCGTGTTCGCAGGCTTCGTGGCATTTGCTTGGATAGGCTCGTCCAGTACGACCCCGCTGCGAATGCCGTCGTACTATGCCCGTCGTGTTTGAGCGCGCCGTTCTTCTACGGCCGCGCACAGAATTCTGTGCTGTACGGCGGCCTGGGCTACCTGTACGCGCGTGCGCTGGCCTCGGGCGTGGACTACGCGCCTCCCTTCTGGTCCGTCACCGCCAACGCCACGTCGTCCCAGATTGCAGAGTCGGTGACAGCTAGCGTGGTCGTCAAGCGATTCAGGAGGAACGCGCCCCCGTTTCCCAAGGAGAACGTACCGCATGGCTCGAATACCTCAACACTGAAAGCTGCCTCGATCGACAACACGAAAGTAATCTCGAACGGGCTACCATCGACATCGATATCTCCAGCGCGGAGAGTGCGCGAAGAAGATGGAACGCCTTGGTCCGCAACGCCAGTATCCTCTACAGCAAAGTCGATCCCACCGCTCAACCAGACGTCGGTAGTCGTTGCATCCTCCACGCCTGTGATGCCGGTTCGGGCACAACGTTTCGCCACTGAAGCCGGTGCAGAAGTATTCACGTCGATCGCGAACCAGGCGTCGATGGATCAGACGCAGACGGACATCTGCAAGTCGAGTACCCTATCGCCGGCCCGTGTGTCTCTACGAAGAGTTAAGAGAGGAGCCCGGCACTATGTGACGTCAGGGCGTTCCTCGAGCTCCACGAAAGAACCCTCTCGCCTTGAAGCAGCATGGCCTCCAAGATCGGGCGGCGCCCACGGGCTTTCAGAAGACGGCGGCTTGTCGTCTGGGCCGAAGTTGCCTGCGGTAACGCCGGGCGGCGCGACGTCCGCACGCGTCTCGAGGTTGAGCGTGACGTCCGCGCTTCAGGAGGAGGGTCCCTGCAGCAGCGAGGCTGCCGACGTCTCGTTTCTGGACGTAGCCGCGCTGGACATCGCGTACGAGGCCTTCGCGAAGCTCCTGAGTCGGGGGGAGAACGTACGCCTCAAGGACCTGCCCGAATTCACCACCGAACAGATTTTCTTCCTGACGGCGTGCCACACCCGCTGCGAGCGGGTCCTGCGTCCGGAGATCAGGGTCTGCAACGATGCCGCCCTCAACGTCGGGGCTTTCGCCAAGGCGTTCAGCTGTCCCGCCGGAACGTTTATGAACCCGGCTGTTCGCTGCCCGTTCACGTGGCCGCGTTCCTCGACGCTTGGACAATAACTGTTGTTGGCGTATATGTATATTTTAGATGGCGTGGTCCGCCTCACGACCACGAACAATGCCAGCACGAAAAAAAAAAATGATCGAGGACAACACCTACAATAACAGCACTGATATATTATAGCTTATTTCTTTTCTCGTTTATCCTATGGTTCACGCTTTAAATTGCTGCATGTGGCCTTGTTTGGTCATATTCGTATAACTCTCTACACAATCGATTCTTCGCCTTTCGGACGAAACTGTGACTTTTTTCACAGCGTGTCTAAATATTTTTGTTTCTTGCTTATGTATCGCTAAACACCAGCCATATTTCTTTCTTTGTTTCTTTCCTTCTTTTTTTCTTTCTTTCTCCCAACTTTTGTTTCGTGCTTCGCCCATTGCGAGCCATCTTCACAAACAATTCGCAATCTGTCCTGTACCCGTATCTGCCTGTCAGCTCATTGCATGTGCTAGCAATATAAATGCATGTGACGTGCTTCTTTAGTTTACCTGGCGAAGGAAAGCGGTCACACCTTTTTTTTTTTTTTTTTTTTTTCGTTGCGTATGCTGGTTGTATGTATGCTGGTTGAAAGAAGTCGCCTCTAGGACAAAAAAAAATTGTTAAAAGGTCCAGAACTATGCTGAATTATACTAGCTGTTCAGACTTCACGTTTATTTCAGCGTTCAGGTGCTCCTTGGAAGTTTCACAAATGTGCGTGCTGGCACCCTTAGCTATAATAATATAACATAGAACATAAAGCCAGTTGATGTCAACATAGCAGTAGTAGCAACTAACGTCTCCTATGCTCGTTGAAATTCCTGTGAACATGCTTGCATCATAATGTCGATGAGTATCTTTTTTAGCTGACGTCACCAGGTTCTGGGCATTATCGTCATTATAGCGCAATTGTATTGTTTCAAGTTAAACAAGCCACAGAAAAGGCAGATCAAAAGACGATAACACTTTTAAAAGTAAGTGCCGAGGTGTTTGCATACAAAATGAGATGTAGTTACCTTGTTGCTTCTTTTTACTACTGTTCTGAAGCCAATCGTGTTACCGCTTTTCTGACACAGGTTGCTCGGCACTTACGGAGTACCAAATGTACCGCATAGTACAGTGGGAATCGAAGGCCAATTTAAATTGGCCATGGATGCCTTGCAATCGTCACTAGTTCTTGTGTGAGATTTTCAGCACGCTCCTCTGTAGACGCATGAACGTCATTACAAGTCTGCGTTAAATCGTATAAGCTGCAGCACCGAAGACTGACTGCGTGCGCGTTAGCGGGTTGGTTTTTCTTTCTTTCTGGTTTCCTTTTTTTTGGGGAGCCGACGTTTCGGAAAACTGTTGTTCGCTGAGTTTTGACTTCGTTCTCATTGTTCTCTGTGTGTGTGTTTGTGTAGGTACCGGCCATTTGACTGGCATATTTTCGAGCGCTCGTTTTCCCAAGTTCCACAGTTATTTTATTGCTACGAAGAAGACATCTCCATGGGCAGCGTTAACGGAATGCGTATGCTATAGTGAGCACTTAGTTTTCCCGCTTTCGCTGCGCATGCGTGCGCATGTCCCAAACTTGTCTACTGTTTTAAAGGTTCTTATAGCTTGCAGCAAGGTTCGCGTTGTTGAAGTTGTGTCGCTTTTTTTTTTTTTAGCTTTTTTGCTGAATATGTAACTAGTGAATTACTGGAGAGCACACCTGCCAACCCTCTTAAGTTTCCCTTAAAGTTTACGAATTCGGGCTAATTCTGTGAGTTTACGAATTTTCGTCCAGTTTGACGAAAAATAAATTCTGTTTACTATAGTTTCTTTGATCAATCTCTGGACATATCACAAAAGGTGTGTGCTTAGGGCGAACATTAAAAAAAAGAAAGGTTGTTATTCCCCTCTCCCACCTTTTGAGGTTGTGTTCGCGGAACTTTTTAGGAATTTGAACTTTCACAGGTTTGCACGTATGCTAAACAGTAATTGAACCACCACCTGCATTACCGCGCGAAAGAAAGTTCTCGATAAATCACAAAATTAGGAAAAAATGTAAACCGTTTATAGGTAGCCACTACTCGCTCGTCACACCCGATACGTATAGAAGTCTGGGACTCAAAAAATGCACACGGAGAAGACAACGCCGTTGCTCGCTTTTCACACCGATTTGCGGTCGTGCAAGCAGGGGCATGGCTGGAGCGTGCGTCACCGGTGACGTCATATACAGGCGGCGGGCCGCCCGTGACCCCGATGTATCGTGAAGTTATGTGCCCGGTGCTCTCGAACACCGCAAAATGGCTCCCGGTGGAGCGCACACGCTTTCGCGTCAGTAACAACCTGCAACAGGGCCCGCTTTTTCTTGCCCGCCCCCCGGCTACGGCGGAGGTATGCGCGACCAAAAATTTTCGGGGCGTCGACGCCTGGAGGCAGGTACCAGCCCGTATCATCTTGCGCCCAAATGTTTGCTTCGCTGCTTTTGACGGCTTTTGGATGCGCGTTGCCGCGTCATGTTTCTGCTCTTTGCTCGAGGTGCTGTTGCGGATGTGGATATCGTCGGCGAGACGCGCGCGCACACACAGCCGCCGTCATCTGCGTCGTCGTCTGCTTGCTTTCTGTGCTCGCGGAGCGTGCAACGCTCACGGATATATAGATCGTCTGCTCTCATATACGCACGAACGCGAACACGAACTCAGAGAGTCGTCTGCCTTCCGAGTGACATGGTCGTCTGCACACTGGAGCATCGCCTGCGCAGTTTTCTGTTCGCGGATGTAGTTTTTATCGTCCGCTAAGCGCATGGAAGCGTTTTCAGCGCTCGCGCTTTTTTAGGGGGACCATGCATGCAGCTGTGTCATTACGGATGTCAACGTCTGCTCCAGAGTGCACTGTGCACTTGTATCGCACGTGCCTTAGCACGCTGTCTGCATTAGCCGGGGCACTGGTGCGTGGCAGACGATATGTTGTAGCAAGGCAGACGACGTCGGCCGAGGTGGACAAAGGGCGCATCCTGGATTGCAGTCGTGTGACGAAATGGTCAGAAGGACTTAAGTATTTACGAACCAAAATTTTCTTTGTGTTCGTGGTGGGAGGGTTGGGGTGAATATAGGCGGCTGTGCAGCTAGCGAGCCTCTTTAAATGATCAAAAGACTGGTGAATGATCACGACAATACAGTCTAACTCACGACAATACAGTCTAATTCACGACAATACAGTCTAACAGACAGGCTGCGCTCAACTAGTTAGTCTAGATACTTATAAAGTACTGTATCCTCTATTTCCTTTCGTCGTTTGGCGCTCATTTCGTAAACACAAAATACTGGCCGTGACGCACGCCTTAGTCTTTTTATCTATCCGCCGAACACAAACCATTTGGTTCGTCCACATTTCTGCGTTGACATTTGCTTGAACACGAAACTCATTTTGTTGTCGAATTTCTCACACACAGTTACCGCATATATACAGTGAGGCATATCAGAGCCAAGAACGCTTTGATCGCATGTAAATCTTACATTCGGCTATCGGTTTACAATGCAAGATAAATGTATTCAATGGCTATCGGGCCAACCACTTGTTTTTCGGGTCGTATTTCGGATCGTACAGTGGAACTGAAGCTTCACTGATCCAAGTGAGTATACCTTTCTTCTTTGGTACGCTCCTAATAACTCACGTGCTGTTTCATTCTTGCTTTTTACCTATACAGAATCACAAATTTCCTAGAATGATTCCTTTCCAAGGAAGAATAGACTAGCTTGTGCTACAAGCTATGACATCTTAACATCAAGCCGTGACAAAAAACAATAAAAATGGCGAAAAATGAACTCCATTTCAGCCCGTGACAAGACAGCCGGCTGACGCGACGTCACTGTACAATTAGACACAGGTCTCATTCAAAACTTTCGCGTTCAACATACTTGAAACGCTTTCGCGCTTGTGAACTTGCTCACGTGAGTCCCAGACAGAAAATGGCGTCCCACGTCGAAGCTGTGAAACAAGTGGAGGTATAGAGGAAAAAGAAAAGAAGGGAGAATCTTGCAAGGTTCAAGGTCAAGCGCCCTGCCGCGAACAAAGACGGCCTCAGAAGACGCGTCCGCGGAGGAATCAGGCCGCGGGATTTCCAGCACTACATTTAAGAAAGGCAAAACAACATGAATGAGAAGAGAAAAAAAAAAAAAAAAAAACTGGCGAAGAACGAAGCAGGATAACTGGTTTCACGTGCCGCTAGTTTCGGGACGAGTTTTGGAAAGTAGGCTTAGCCGGCCGACTCGTATATTTTTCGCGCCGTTGCACTTCGCCATCCCGAGTTTTTTTCGAAGCAGCGCGAGGTTATCGCGTACGAGAGGGGCCGGGGAAACGCTCGGCGTTAATCACCTTCAAACACCACAAGTCAAGTGCAAGAGCGCGTGGCGAGATCTGAAGGAATGGCGGCACGCACATCTAGCGTGCACACGCCGGTTACACGCGAAATTGAAAACGAGCTCGGGCTTTCGCACACCCGAGGCGCCGCCCGCTTGAAACGAGGGGAAAACGCCTTCGCGTTCTATTTAATGTTCACCCCCGTATTTACGTATACTTATTTTTTTCCACAACGACGTATGTGTCGGCGAGCCCAACAATGAAAGGGCGACCCGTCATGTCTGCGCTTCAGTACATACCGCGTATATATACACTATAAGCTCCTGCACCCTGGGAAGTGGGCCATCGTCTGGCTCAGCGTTTCCTATGTAAGAATTGCTAGTGGCACTAGTGTTTGCGGGAGCCGCAAGCGCGGTGGTTTTGCCATCATGGGAATGATAGTCTATGGATTTGCCTAATCTTCGTCCTTGTGGCTCCGAAAGGCTTTGTGACTTTGCTAAAGTGATCATATGCCACAAATGTTGCATTGACAGAATCCGTCAGTATGAAGTTTGTTTTTGGTATTTTTGTTTCCCAAACGTGATACGGTGATCGCTAGTACTCGTCGATTTTACATCGAAGTAGTTAAGGGCTAGTTCTCCCAGGATCGTGTCCACGTGTAGAAAAGCCACGTGACCTAGCGGGAGAGGAGAGGAAAATAAGAGCTCAACCCTGTGAGAATGCTGTGAGAGGATGCAGATGAAAAGGAGAACGGTAGGGAGGTTGACGTAAGTCGCGCCGTCCAATACTCGCGTTGGAGGGGGAGAGCGTGAGGCGCTCCAACCAATGGCGGTGTGCGAAAAAAAGTAGGTCACTGGAGGCGGGGGGGGGGGGGGGGGGGTGAGAGGAGTTCGCGTTGGCGTTGGTTGTATATACGAAGTTATGGTCAAGGACTCTTGTCTGGGAACGTTGTAGAAAAGCTTGAGGAACGCGCTAGGGACGCCGTCGCCCGTGGACGCCGAGCCAGTTCTTTCGCAACCGGGTATTGTATAGCCATCGTCTAAGTGTTAAAAAATACCACATTGTGCTACTCAGAGCCGGCACCGAAGCCCCTTCCCCTAGTACGTAGCGAAGGGGTCGGTTTGCCATTTTGTAGCCAAATTCAACATAGCAAATCCTCAATATAGCTAAATCCCAACATAGCGAATCCCACGAGAGCGCCAGCTTCGCTGGACTTCCCTCTTCACAGGGTGGAATTAGGGCTCTGACTTTTTTTTTTCTTTTCTGCCTTTTTCTTACCGAATCAAATTATTATTATAGCATCGCCACGCGTGTGGCTGAGATCTACAGATGTTTCGTTGTGACTCCATGGTTCCATGCGTTGTACAATTATAGACATGGAGCATAAAACCATTTGCATGCATTTGTACAAATGTCTGATGGAAGGAAACGATTTAAAGAGCGCGAGGACATCCAAAGAAGGAAGCGGTTTTGTTTCTTTACCCTTGTCCTTTCGTAAACGAAGTTAGGTTAGGTATATAAGAAGGGGCCCGCGATGAGTTGAACTCCGCCAAACTAACTGGCCGGAACAGGACCGAATAAAATAAAGGCAGTTGTGGACGGCTGTGATTGCTATACTGTGTGCCTCTATAGTTCAGCAACGACAATAAGTTATTATTTTGAATAGTTGTACATTATTGGAATGTCTACGATGATGGTGATGACGTTGAAGTTCGAACTGTTACGAAAACATCTTTAATTTGAATAATCTGTGCTCTCATAAATTTTTCCGCATTATTTTAACCAATGTTTACTCTACTTATGTTTAAATTATTTAACGTTTCAGTCACCTCCGAGAAAACTAAGCATTAACACTTCCGTGCTAAAACCAGAAAAATAAGTTACATTCGAGGCTACGAAAAGAAAGAAGCACCAGGGCACGTAACCTCGTTCCCGCGAAGAACTTGCTCATTTTTACGTCTATATCCTTTACTTTATCATATCCTTTCCTATCCTATATCATATCCTATATATATCCTTTACTATATCACATTACTATTCCTATCTAAGCTACCTTAGTATAGACTACTTTATTTCTTTTATGATCGGTTTATTTCTTATCTTCAATTATTCATTTATTTTCCTTTTATTTATGGCTCATTTATTTATTAACTAATTTATTTTAATATTAAGTCGTATTACCGCCCGGTTTGTGACCTATTCCTCAGAGTGGGTTTGTGCCGTTAATTGAGGCTTCATCATCATCAACATCACCGCCGCGTGGCGAAAGAATAATGGCGACGGCCACCATACTTCACCATGGAGTTTCTCACTACAACACCTAGAGGGTAATCTGGCGCCACCGTCTATGCGAGTTTCGTAAAGGGCGCTGTGTCGTCATGGGAATGACGGGATATGTGTCTGCGAGGGTTGTGTTGGCTGGTGTTGTACGAGGCTTCGTCTAAAACGTGAATGCATGTGGCTACACAAATAAAGCGTTCTTAAAATTAACTCTACATCAAGGGCTTTCATTCACCCGTATTACATCTCTCAATAAAGTTTACTCACCTACAATGCAGTATCAAGCGAAGAAGAGCAAGAACAGACGACAAGGTGTTCCAAAGCGAGCGAGAATGTTGTCGTCTGTCCTCCAACTTTAGCGGCTAGCTGATACTTTTCGCGTTTCATATAATCGTAGATGCAATAACAAGTGCTTATAATTAAACAAGACATGTTTTTGTGTAATAATAAAGCTTTTTAGATATATCGGTCATCGTGGTCTTTAGACTTGGAAAGTTAAGGAACACGGTGAGTTTCGGCGCGCAGGATGTTCCCCCCAGCTTCCCGGTTGCCGTCATCGCTTCCATCCTGACTGTCCTGCACCACAGGGAAGGCCAGCTGGACTTCAGTCCTGTTCACGGCGCGACTGTCCGCGGCACGGCATCCGGGCGCGGCACGGTGGGCCGTCATCTGGACGGCTGACCTCTCGCTCGAACA